>NW_006416077.1:0-4296 GCF_000296735.1 Chrysochloris asiatica | reverse complement strand
TTCAACATGGCCAATATCACTCCATTTCAATCAACTGAAGCCTTGGTTATCAATGTTTGTGTGTTCATTTCATTTTTGACAACTCCCAGTTTTCCTACATTCTTACTTTATACATTAATAATTAATGAATGTTTGCAGCCATTTCTTCTCATTTTGAGTTGTGCCCCATCAGCAAAGGAGTATCACAAAGCTATGATCCATCTATGTCTTCTTTTAGGTCAGATCCACTTTGAGGAGTAAGCCCTTCTATGGCCATATTTTGAGTGCATTCCAACCAGAAGTCTCACCTTTCTGCACTGTATCTGAAAATGTTCTGCTGCTAATCATACGGTTTTCTTGGCTACCTACTCAGAAGTAACCCATTTTCCTTCTTTCTAGTCTGCCTTAGTCTGAAAGCTCCACTGAAACCTATTCACTTGAGGTGGCCCTGCTCATATTTAGAATACAAGGGTTATAGCTCCCAGCAACACAGCAACACAGATGTCATGACAGAAGACTAAAGTGAAATTTGCAAATTTTTTGTCAATTTTATTAATCCTTTCAAAGAACCAATTTCTTGCCTTGTTGTTTCTTTATATTGTTTTTCTGGTTTTGATTTAATTTATTTCTGCCTTAATCAGTATTATTTATTTTCTTCTGGTGACTGTAGGCATACTGTACTGGTGTATTGCTAATTGTTGGAGATGTGTTTATGTGTTGATTTGATTCTTTCAAGAACATGTTGTTAGGTTGAGTATTTAGTATAAATCTATGAGGTAAAATTGGTTTGTTGTGCTGTATAGTTCTTCTCTGTCTTTGTTAAGGTTTTTTTTTTTTCTTTCTTGTTTTTCTTCCCTTTATCAAAAGTGGTATATTAAAAAGGATAAATGTATGATAGCCCTTATCAGAAACAAGCTAATATGTAGAAACCAAAAACTATTCATGGTTACAGAGTATGGAAAAGGGAGTGTTTTGTTTAGGGGGCATTGGTCTTATGTTAATAATGGTAGAATAATTTGGTAAAGGATAGCAAGAATAACTTCACAACTTGAAGAATATAATCAATGTCACTGAATTACACATGTAGAAATTGAATTGGTTCATGTTTTGTTGTGTATCTTTACCACAATTAAAAAATAAAAAAAAATAAAAACAGTGAAAAACAAACAAACAAAAAGTGGTATATTAAAATCTCCTACCATTATTGTGCACCACTCATCTGTCAGTTGGTCACACTGTGGTTGCTTGCATGCTGCTAGGATGCTTGAAGCCATGGCACTGGAATTTGGAATGCCTGGAAGTCACCCATGGTGAACAGGTTTCAGGTCAGCATGTTGTTGTTTTTAAGTGCTGTTAAGTCAGCCAGAGTCATTGCAAACTCGTATAGGGTTTCTGAAGAGGGCTGGTGAGTTTGAACCACCAACCTTGTAATTCAAACAGACCTTGCACCACTCAAGTACATTATCCTACAGCAGTGTACCCAAATTAGGAGATTGACGATCCAAAAAGCATTATCATACCAAATAAATTTTTAAATAACATCAAAGACCCCATGTAAACTATCATATAATTCACAATAAAACATTAAAAAAAATAATAACATCAAAGATGACTTTATAATGGACCTCACCAAATTGAATACACTGAAATGAAATTGATTACATCTATGAAAAAAAATGGTGAAAACGCTCCATATCATTATTCAAAACTAGACCAGGGGCAAACTGTGGAACAGACTCTCAATTGCTCACATGAAAGTTCAGACTGAAACTGAAGAAAGTTAAACCAAATCCATCAGAGTCAAAATATGCTAGTGAACATTTTCCACCTGAATTTAGAGATCATCTCAATAACAGACTTGATGGATTAGACATCTACTGAACAAAGACCAGAGGAGCTGTTGGGTGACAATAAGCCAACATACAGGCTAGTGATCACTAGAAGTCAAGAGAGAAGGAAAAGAACAAAATGGATGTCTGAAAAGACTCTGAAACTTACTCTCCAGTGTTGAGATGCTGAAGCAAATGGAAGAAATGAGGAGGTAAAAGAGGTAAACAGAAAAATTTTAAAGGGAACATGAGAAGACAAAGTCAAGTATTATGAAAATGTGTAAGGTCTGGAGTTACAACACCAAAAGAGAAGAACAGGCTCAGCATTTCTCATGCTGAAAGGTCTGAGGAAAAAATTCAGGCCTCGACCTGAAATAGAGAAGGATTCTTTTGCGCAAAATAGTGAATTATACAGAAAGCATCCAAAGATGGAAGAACTATACAGAGTCACTGCACCAAAAAGAAATGGTCAGTCTTCAACCATTTAAGAGGTAGCATGTGATGAACAGCCAATGGTACTGAAGGAAGAAGTCCAAGGTGCACTGAAGGCATTGGCAACGAACAAGGTTCCAGGAGTTGATGGAATATAAATTAAAATCTTCCTACAAACTGCGACACTGGAGGAACCCACTCATCTATGCCAAGAAATTAAGACGCTAGCTACCTGACCAACTGATTGGAAGAGATCCATATCTGTGCCCATTCCAAAGAGAGGTAAGCCAACAGAATGCAGAAATAAATGAGCAATATAATTGATATCGCATGCAAGTAAAATTGTAAAAGATAATTTAAAAAAACAGCTGTAACAGTATATTGACAGGTGACAGGGCACTGCCAGATTCAGATAAGGATGTGGGATGAGGAATGTTATTGGATCTTACCTGAAAGCAGAGAATACCAGAAAGATGGTTGCCTGTGTTTTATTGACTACACAAAGGGTTTCAATTATGTAACAAGCTATGAACAACAATGGCGAGAATGAGTATTCTGGAACACTTCATTGTGCTCATGAGAAACCTGTACATAAACCAAGAGTCAGTCATTCATATAGAACAAAGGGACACTGAATCATTTAAAATTAGGGAAGTTGTGAGCCAGGGTTGTATTCTCTCACCATGTTTATTCGATCTGTATGCTGAGCAAATTCTCAGAGAAGCTGGATTATATGAATAAAACTGTGGCATCAGGATTGGAAGAAGGCTCATTAACAACCTGTGATATGCAGATGATACAACCTGGCTTGCTGAAAGCAGAGAGGACTTGTTAAAATACTTACTGATGAAGGACAACTGAAGAAGACAAAGTGCTATAATAAAATATGCAAAGATTTAGAGTTGAAAACCAAGAACACCGTCAGTATTTCTCAAGATGAAAGAATTGCAGGAAAATAATCAAGCCTTGAGTTGCAATACCGAAGGAATTTATGGGCAAAATATTGGAAGATGCAGGAAACATGAAAAGAAGATGAAAAGCAGAGTAGAGTACAAAAAATAATTGATGGCTGCTCATCCATTTCAAGAGGAACCATATGAGTTGGATCCAATGTCATTGAAGGAAGAAGTACAAGCTCCACTTACAGTGGCTTGAAACAAGGCTCTAAGAAATGACAGAATACCACTTGAAATGTTTTAAAAACTGACAAAGCACTAGAGGCACTCACTTGACCATGCCAAGAAATTTTGAAAATGGCTACTTGGCTAACCCATTGGAAGAGATCTATATTTATGCCTGTTTCATAAAATGTTCTTATAACAGGATGGAATCACCAACAAACAATATCATTATGATCACATGTAAATAAAATGTTGCTGAAAGTAACTAATAAACAGTTACAGTACTACACTGATCTACATCCCAGCCAACATCAAATGGATTTTGTCTGCAATCAGAATTTACTGGAGAGGTGTTTATTTGTGCTTTTATTGACTATGCAGAAGTCAACTATTAGAATCTTAGTAAGCTATGGAGAACATTATGAAGAGTGGGAATTTCAGAACACTTAGTTGTGCTCATGTGGAACCTGTACATAGACCAAGAGGCAGCCATTTGAACAAAAGAGGGGGGTGTTGATGGTTCACAATCTGAAAAGGAGTATATCAACCTTGTATCAATTTACCAAAAGTATTCAGTCTGTATCCTGAGTAAATAAACTCAGAAACTGTATTATATGAAGCAGAATGTGGCATCAGAATTGGAGATAGGATCATTAACAATCTGTAATTTGCAAATGACATAACCTTGCGTATGGAAAGTGATCAAAGACTACAGTCTTCTGTATGAAAGACAACTCAATGTAAAGGAAGCAAAAATCCTCACAACTGAGATAGAAATATCACAATAAAATGAGAAACACTGAAGTTGTCAAGGATTTCGTTTTACTTGGACTCATAGTCAGCATTCCAGGAAGAAGCAGTGAAGAAATCAAAGGATATATTTCACTGGAGTAATTCACTGAGAACGTCCATCTTTAGTGTTAAATAAAAAGATG
>NW_006416076.1:3596-4156 GCF_000296735.1 Chrysochloris asiatica | reverse complement strand
GGCTAGAAGAATAAAAGATACCTCTTGAAAGAAAAGACCTGCAGGAAAAATGGCGGCAGATGGGCTGTTACTACAAGAACAAACAAATCACTTCCCTAGAAAGCATCAAGTCAAGTGGCCAGGTCCTCTCAACGCAAACCCCCTTCCAAGACTAAGACTCAACGGAAATGCATGCTGTGATTGGTGACCACACACATCACCGATGGGGGGAAGTGGGGTAAAAGCAGAAATGAAGCGGCAAGCTAAGCCCTACAATGTTCAGTGGACTTCTGTGGATCCAGTTGGGGACCTGGTTGGCAAGCAGTGTGAAGAGACCTGGGAACTCTTGGGCCCAGAATCAGTGGCGTGGTCATAGAGGACTCAAGAGGAGAGTGGAGCTACCGGCTGATGGGAAGAGAGGACATATGCATAGGAGCACCCACACTTGCAGATGATACCCAAGTAACCTGGACTGGATGACTGGATGATCAGAGCTCAACCAGGAGAGGAAAAAAGGTGGGGCGGGGAAGTGAGCTGATACAGTCTGATGAACTTGACCCATACCTATGGAGCAGCAACTC
>NW_006416076.1:1442-3417 GCF_000296735.1 Chrysochloris asiatica | reverse complement strand
AGTGATTAATTCTCCAGGATAGGAGCGGAGGCCTCTGGGACCATCAACGGAGAAGAGCCGAGAGCGGGACCCTACCCAGAGAAACAGAGATGCCTGAGATGGAGACAGAGATGATGACATGGAGTGATGAAGCGACTGGGGACTTTGGACCCAGAGAGGGAAAGGGACTGTTGGCAGAAAACTGGGGGGAGGAGGGGCAAGTTTAGGGCACGGGTTTCTGGGATATACCCTTTGGGTGGTTGATGATGCATGGAGGGGATTGGAATCATGGCAATGAGATGACATAAGATGGAATGAATGTAAAACTAAAGTGCTCCCATGTAAACTATCATATAATTTACAATAAAACATTAAAAAAAAGGATACAGTGTAATACAATGTTTGACAAACCAACATGCACATGGATATTTTATTTTTTATATGTTGTTGTTGTTATGTGCCGTGGAATTGGTTCCGACTCATAGTGACCCTGTACAGGGCCTCCGAGGTTGTAAATCTTTACAGGAGCAGAAAGCCTCATCTTTCTCCCACGGAACAGCTGGTAGTTTTGAACTGCTGACCTTGAGGTTCACAGCCCAATTCATAACCACTACGCTACCAGAGCTCCTTTTAGTCTTCTTTATATTGCTTTTGTCATATTTACTAATTATAATGTTCCTTCTTAAACAAAGTGTCATACCATATTTCCTATATTCTAAGACATAACAAATTTTAAAATGCATCACAAATTTCTTAATTTTTTTTTATGGCAGTAGCTCAATAAAAACCCATTACTTTAAATGTACACATAAAGGTGTAATTACGTAAGAATTAATACATTTTAAAGAAGGTATATTGTTTTTCTCTCCTTTGCCCATCTGTCTGTTCATCGTATTGTGGTGGCTTGCATGTTACCATGATGCTGAAATATATACCACAAGTATTTCACATACCATCGTGGCTATCCATGGTGAACAGGTTTCAGTGGAGCTTACAGACCTAGACATTCTGGAAATGAAGTTTTCACTGTTTACTTCCAAAAATTAGTCATTGAAATTTTTGAACATCTATTACCATACTGGCTTTCTTTGAACAAATTATGAGGATGAATCAGTTGGTAGAGGATGATATCACATTTGGTGAAGTAGAGGGTCAATGATGGTAAAGGAGATCCTCTCTGAGATGGATTGGCACAATATCCAAAGTGAGGAAGTTAAACATACTGGCAGCTGTGAAGATGACATAAGATCAGCCTGTGTTGCTTTTGTTGTTCATGGTGTTGCTATGGTTCAGAGTTAACTCAAAAGCAGCTCTCTATTGAGAACACACAAGATGGTGGACCAGGTGGAAGTGCAGTAAGGAGTTCCATCAGCAACAACACAGAATACCCAACCAAGCAGGCTCAGAGGATGGTCCCAGGACTCTGAACCACATATAAAGGAATATTTATAAGGTTGGAAGGCTTACAGCTGGGGGAATTTGTGGCAGAAACAAGGTATCGACTGCTTTCTAGTTTGAGATGCTCAGCTGCTCCAGGAGCTGCCATTTTGGGTGACATCAAGTGGAGGAAGGATCGGAGCAGCCACAGAAACCTGCCAGAACTGCAGAGACAAAGGTGTGGACATTATTTTCTTTTGGTATCTGTTCATTGGTCTCTTGATGTCTGTGCACCTCCATTCTGGTTACTATCGGGGTGCCTGAGCTACTGGGAACCCCAACCCCACCCTCAGAGGGTTCTACTATGCATGTGCATAGATCTCCTTGAAATTTAAAGAGACAGTTTCCAAATAAACCAAACAGCCACAGCCAGCCCTGAACTGTTTATAACTAGAAAAAGGCCTGATAGGGGATTGTGGAGTGGGACAAGCAGAAAAAAAAGGAAATAGGCCAAAAATTAAATTCTAAGTTACGTCAAAACAACCTACAGTGGCATCTTGAAATTTCTTAAGAAGAAGAGTGAAAGGGGAAGCCCATTTCCTGATCACATCTACCTGGA
>NW_006416076.1:0-1005 GCF_000296735.1 Chrysochloris asiatica | reverse complement strand
ACCACTAAGATAGAAGAACAAACACAAAAACAGATTAAAAAAATCTGAAGAAGGCTAAGATTCATGTTGGATAACATGAAGAGGAATAACATAAGAATTATTGGCATTTCAAAACAGGGACAATCACACAAGTCCACAGAGGAGATAGTTGAAGAGCTTCTGGAAGAAAATTTTCCTAACATCATGAAAAGTGAAAAGATAAGCATTCAAGAAGCTCAATGAACTCCAGGATGGAAAGACCCTAAAAGACAATCACCAAGATGTATAATAATCAAATTCTCCTAAATCAAAGATAAGGACAGGATCTTGAAAGCAGTTAGGGAAAAGAGAAATATAACATACAAAGGCAAGCAAATTAGATTAAACTCGGATCTCTCAACAGAAACCATGCAGGCAAGAAGACAGTGGGGAGACATATATAAAACCCTGAAAGAAAAAAATGCCACCCAAGAATCCTCTACCCAGCAAAGCTGTCAATCAAATACGATGGTGTAATTAAAACATTCTAGGATAAACAGAAGCTAAGGGATTTTGCCAAAGCCAACCTTGCTATAAAAAACATCTTAAAGGAAGGTCTGTGGACTGAGAACCAACAAGAACAGACAACAACTACAGAATGATGTTCGTGGAAGCATCAACCTGAATTTAGTCGATAAATGGAAGAGTCAAGAACAGAATAAAATGATAAAAACAGAGGATCTGGGAGGTCAGTCTATGATCAATACAATTACAATGTGAAAGAATGTAAACACAGAGGAACAGAGATCCAGTGGTGGGAAGGTCAGGTAGATTACAGGATAAAATAGACTGTCTTAAATGGAGGGAAGAACTAATGGAATATAAGGTAACCACAATGGGGTTCAACTAATGCCTAAGATATTGATGTTTATGCATTCCATTTCATTTTTGACAATGTCCAATTTTCCCAGATTCATACTTCGTACATTCTATGTTCCGATTTTCAATGGATGTTTACAGCTGTTTCTCTTCATTTTGAGTTGTGGC
>NW_006416075.1:5023-5529 GCF_000296735.1 Chrysochloris asiatica | reverse complement strand
TCTCCATGCCCCCATCTCTGCCTCCATCTCTGGCGCTTGCTGCTGCTTCTCTGGATAAGGTCCCGCCCGCACTCTGTGCGCTTCTCTCTTGTTGGTCCTAAGGTCCTCTGTTTCTGGACTGTAAGATTAACTACTCCCCTTTTTTTGTTACAGCATTTCTATCTTTACAAGTGTTACAGTCGTGATTAGTCATGATAACAGTTATTCACTATTAAATCTTACGAATCTTATCCCCATCTCCTTCCACCAGACCCATCTAGTCAAGATAATAGATGTTCAGTGGGGACTCTTTCTTTCCCCCCACACTCTTAAACTAAGCTCCCTCTTGAACCCTTGTAAGCCAGTCACTTCGTGCCTTTATTGCCCCCTCATTTTTAGGTAGCCAATGTCTAAGTTGCCCGTTCCTACCTGCCCTGTGTACAGAGTGGATAGCATTGAAACTTGATTTGAAGACTCTTTCCCTCTCTGTTGGTATTTAGAGTAACTACCACTCTGAGTATAGGTCA
>NW_006416075.1:0-1293 GCF_000296735.1 Chrysochloris asiatica | reverse complement strand
TTTGTTCCCTCTTTTGAGTTACTGCATCCATAGGTGTAGGTCAAGTTCATCAAATTGTATCAGATTACTCTTTTTTTTCCTCTTCTTTTTTCTTCTGGTTGAGCTCTGATCATCCAGTCATTGTAGCCAGGTCGAATGGGTATTATCTGCAAGTGGGGGTATTCTTGTGCATATGCCCTCTCTTCTTACCAGTAGCTTCACTCTCCACTCCAGTCCCCCGTGGCCATGCCACTGACTCTGGGCCCAAGAGTCTCCAGGTCTTCCCACACTGCTGGCCAACCAGGTCTCCACCCAGGTACTCAGAGGCCTAGTGAACATTGTAGGGCTCAGCTTGCCGCTTCTTTGCTGTTTTTACCTCACTTCCCCTTATCGGTGATGAGTGTGGTCACCAATCAGAGCATGTATTTCCATTGAGTCTTAGTCTTGAAAGTGGATTTGCACTGAGGGGACACGACCATTTGCCTTGATGTTTCCTGGGCAAGCAACTTGTTTGTTCTTGCAGTAACAGTCCGTTTGCCTCTATTGTTTTGTATTTTTCCTGTATGTCTTTCCTTCAAGAAGTATCTTCTGTTCTTCTAGCTGCTCCAAGCTGGTCTGCTCATCCTTTCAAATGGACATTTCCCATCTCTGGAGATCTGGATGTGGTTCACACTTCTACCTATAGTCTTATGTATTGCAAAGGCTCCACAGGAAGCTTCCTTCACTGGGCATGTTGTAGCCCCATTTTAGATATTCCAATCATTTATAGGCAGAAGACGGATTTACAAGTTTTCTATGGTGCTGTTTCTGATTATTCCTTTCTCTCCCCCTCTGGTGTCTATTTTATATTACAATGCAAGGGAAACCAAGATTCAAAAGACAGTCAAGCATCTTATTACTATTCCCCCCTTTTCCCCATTCCAACCATGACTCAATCTCTGTATTCTAGAGCCCTGCTGTTCCAAAGTTGTGCATACATCATTCTTTATCTCTGTCCCACTTGGCCCATTCAAACATGCCTAATTGTTCTCCTGTCAACTTTGTTCTCCCATTTCCCTCTCCCTTCTTGTATATTGCGCCCCTCTCCAGAACCCAAATTTTCCTGTGTCTAATCCCTGCCCTGTGCTCCACTTTCCCCTCCCTCCCCTTCCCCACCATCAACTTCCTAGCAATCAACAAAGAATTCCCCCCATTCCCCTTTAGAATGGTTTCTTTTTCTTAGTCTTTTACAGTAGTAGTCCTATGCAGTATTTCTCTTTTTGTGACTGACTAATTTCACTCAGCATAATGTCCTCAAGGTTCATCCATGTTATG
>NW_006416074.1:3053-4344 GCF_000296735.1 Chrysochloris asiatica | reverse complement strand
CTAGGAATATTGGAAATTGTCAAAAATGAAATGGAATGCATAAAAATCGATATTATAGGCATTGGTGAGCTGAAATGGACTGGTATTGGTCAGTTTGAATCTGACAACCACACGGTTTACTATGCTGGGAATGACACATTGAAGAGGAATGGTGATGCATTCATTGTCAGAAAGAACATATCAGTCAATTCTTATCAACAGAGAAAAGATTGAAGTTGTCAAGGACTTCATTCTTCTTGGATCAACTATCAACACTCATGGAAGCAGCAATCAAGGAATCAAATGACATATTGCATTAGGCACATCTGCTGCCAAGACCTTTTTAAAGTGTTGAAGAGCAAAGATGTCAGCTTGAGGATTAAGGTGTGCCTGACCCAAGCCATGGTATTTTCAACATCTTCATATGCCTGCAAAAGCTGGACAGTGAATAAGGAAGACCTTAGAAGAATTGATACTTTTGAGTTACGGTGTTGAAAGAGAATACTGAAAGTGCCATGGCTGCCAATAGATTCAACAGATCTGTGTTGGAAGAAGTGCAGCCAGAGTGCTACTTGGAGGCCAGGATGACCAAACTTCATTTCTCATACTTTGGCCATATTGTCAGGAAGGACCAGTCACTGGTGAAGGATATCATGTTTGGTAAGGTGGAGGGTCAGAGAAAAAGAAGAAGACCCCCAGCGAGATGGATTGGCAAAGTGGCATCATCAGCGAGCTCAAGTGTGGCAGTGATAGTGAGGTTGGCCCAGGATCGGGCAGTGTTTCTTTCCGCTGTGCATAAGGTCACTATGAGTCGGTACTGACTTGATGGCACCTAACAACAACAATCCGTAGGACCTCTAGACTTGGATTTGCTGGGGGGTGACCCTTGAGCCCTGAAAAATCACAGGCACAATTCTACAAACAGATGTGCATTTTTTCCAGGATGCATTTGAGTGCCAAATGGATTTCTAAACCAGATGGTCTTAATCATAGACCATAGATTGCAAGTCTCCAGAGGACAAACTACATTATTCATGGAGCCCTGGTGTGGTGCTGTGAATTAATACACTGGACTGCAAAGTCAGCTTGAACTGCAAGGTTGGTGGTTCAAGCTCAGTAACTGCTCCTCAGAAACCCTATACAGGGTTGCTATGTGTAGGACCTGACTCAATAGCACTTAACAACAACAAAACATACAATGGAGTCCCCATGTGGTGCTGTGGGTTAATGCGCTGCACTGCAAAGTTGGATTGAACAGAAAGGTCTGTGGCTCAAGCTCACCAGCTGCTCCTTGGAAACCCTATGCAGGGTG
>NW_006416074.1:0-1283 GCF_000296735.1 Chrysochloris asiatica | reverse complement strand
CAGTTGCTCCTATACAGGGTAACTATGAGTCGAAACTGACTCTACGGCATTTAACAGCAAAAACAACACAACACAGATTGCCAGGAAACAGCCAGGAGGCTATTTTCTTAAAACAGACCTGGATTTGAATCTCATGGTCTTCTCTTACCAATTAAATCATTTTGCCTCAGTTATTAATTATAAAAGCTTCAGTTTTCATAATTACAAAATGAAGTAAAAACAGTTAGCCTCATAAATGTACTGTGCGATTAAAGAAGATATTTATTGAGCATAAAGCACTTAAGTCTTGTTTAATGAGTGGCCTTTCAGTTCTTTGAGCGAACTGATTTCTCAGTTGTCACATGGGTGCAAATTCAGCCTCCTTAATTAATAAGAAGTCCAGGGGTGGCCCTGTAGGATAAACAGTGGCCTGCCAACTGCAAAGTCAGCAGTTCAAACCCACTAGTTGCTCTTATGCAGGGTTGCTATGAGTTGAACTTGACTACACTTAATAACAATAATTAACAAGAGTTTTGTGGGGGTTTTTTGAAGATAGAGGATGGGTATCTCTCTCTTTTGTATTCAAACACAATGATCAGCTTTTAAAATTTGTCTATCTGGTATTTTTCATCAATCAGTATGCTTCATTTTTTCTTTTTCTAAATAAAAATCTTGGCACCAACAAATGGCATATTAAATTGAAAGCCTCTTTACAGCAGAGTTGCAGGGAGTCTGTGCCAAGAGTGTGGTAAGAACACTGAGTTACACCTGGGAATAGTCAGTCACACTAGATTTTTGGATGACACGATAAACAATTGCCAACATAGGTTTTTCTCTATTTGTTTTATTTATTTGATGTTGTTGAGAATATATATAGCAAGGCATACACCAATCCAACCGTCTCTATGTGTACAGTTCAGTGGCATTGATTGCATTCTTCGAGTTGTGTAACTGTTTTTACTCCCCTTTTCTGAGCTGTTCCTCCCCCATTAGCATCAACTTACTGCCTATCTAATCTTTCCAGTTGCTATATAGATAGATCTTGAATGAGCACAGTGCCCAAGGCAAACATTCGTTACTAGTGTTCTAGGAGAGTAAAGACCCCATCTTCAGCTATATAAATATTATGTTGTTGTTAAGTGCCATCTAGTCAGTTCCGACTCATAGAGACCCTGTCTAGGGTTTCTAAGGAGAGACTGATGGGTTTGAGACCCTTTATTGTCTTAAACGGAGTAAAAACAAGACAAAACAAACAGATCACCCAGGGACAAGATAAACATAGATCACCTAAGTGAGGGAAATCA
>NW_006416073.1:4271-5241 GCF_000296735.1 Chrysochloris asiatica | reverse complement strand
TCCTGGGCCAACCTCACAATTATTGCCACCCTTGACCCCATTGATGCTGCCACTTTGTCAATCCATCTCACTGGGGGTCTTCCTCTTTTTCTCTGACCCTCCACCTTTCCAAATATGATATCCTTCTCCAGTAACTGGTCCCTCCTGACAATATGTCCAAAGTATAAGGGGCAAAGTTTGGCATCCTGGCCTCCAAGGAGCACTCTGGCTGTACTTCTTCCAACACAGATCTGTTGGTTCTTTTGGCAGTCCATGGTACTTTCAATATTCTGCTCCAGCACCATAACTCAAAAGCATCAATTCTTCTACAGTATTTTCAATAAGGAAGGGGGTGGTGGTGGGGGTGGGGGTGGTTATGTACCGAGGAGTGGGTTCTGACTCATAGTGACCCTGTACAGGGTTTCTGAGGCTGTAAATCTTTATGGGAGCAGAAAGCCTCATCTTTCTCCCACGGAACAGCTGGTAATTTCAAACTGCTGACCTTGAGGTTCACAGCCTGATTCATAATCACTATACTACCAGAGGTTATTGAAAATACCATGGCCTGGGTCAGGAGCACCTTAGTCCTCAAACTGACATTTTTGCTCTTGAACACTTTAAAGAGGTCTTGTGCAGCAGATTTGCCTAATGCAATATGTCATTTAATTTCTTGACTGCTGCTTCCATGAGTGTTGATGATTGATCCAAGCAAAATGAAGTTTTTGACAGCTTCAATCTTTTCTCCACAATCTTGATATTATTTATGGTCCAGTGGTAATGATTTTTGTTTTCTGTACATTGAGATACAACCCATACCAAAGGCTGTGGTCTTTGATCTTCATCGGTATTTTAAGTCCTCTTCACTTTCAGCAAGCAATGGACAATACCAGTCCATTTCAGCTCACTAATGCCTAGAATATAGATGTTTATACATTCCATTTCATTTCTGACAACTTCCAATTTGCCTAGATTCCTGCTTTATATATTCCAT
>NW_006416073.1:0-536 GCF_000296735.1 Chrysochloris asiatica | reverse complement strand
ATAATAGAATATGAGAAATGGACAATACACTGAAAGGACAAAGGAATAGAATTGAAGAGCTAGAAGCCAGAACTAGTGAGCTAGAAGATAAATCTCTCAATACCACTATGACAGAAGAACAAGCAGAAAAAAGGATTAAAAAATCTGAAGAAGGCCTAAGATTCATGTTGAGCAACATGAAGAGGAAAAACTTAAGAATTATCAGCATTCTGCAACAGGAAGAATCACACAAGTCTACCGAAGAGATAGTTGAAGGACTTCTGGAATAAAATTTCCCTAATATCCTGAAAAGCAAAAAGATAAGCATCCAAGAAGCTCAAACCCTAGAAAGGATAGATCATAAAAGAAAAACACCAAGACATGTAATAATCAAGCTCTCCAAAATCAAAGGACAGAATCCTGAAGGCAGCTAGGGAAAAGAGAAGTGTAACATACAAAGGCAAGCAAATCAGATTAAGCTGAATCTGATTTCTCAACAGAAACCACGCAGGCAAGAAGGCAATGGGTAGACATATATAAAACCCTGAAAGAAAAAA
>NW_006416072.1:3032-4301 GCF_000296735.1 Chrysochloris asiatica | reverse complement strand
AAGGAAGACCCCCAAAGAGATGGACTGGCATAGTGGCAGCAGCAAGGGCTGAAGTGTAGCAACAATTGTGAGGCTGGCGAAGGACCGGACAGACAGTGTTTTGTTCTGTTGTACATAGGGTCGCTATGAGTTGGGACAGACAGTGTTTTGTTCTGTTGTACATAGGGTCGCTATGAGTTGGTACTGACTCAATGGCACCTACCAACATGGAATGGTCAATCATTCAAAACCAGAATGGCAACATTAACCTAAGGACAAAGTTGAGACAAGATGAGAAGGTGGGTAGAAATAGAAATAGGAAATTCAGGGAAGAAGTGGGATGCCTGTTAATTGCACAGAGTGGATTACAATCACTGAGATGAAACCAAGTGTAGGATTTATTGATTGTAAAATTCATGATTTTGTCTGTAAACCTTCACTCCATTGGCAATAAGAAGAAGAAAAAAAAAAATTCTAGAAACAGACTGAATTTTAAACAGACCCTATTTAAAACAGTTGAAGACAGTTTCAATTTTCCATCTGTTTTCAGTATCACAGAATCCCGAGTCTCACTGGCAATACTTAGTGAGAGAAAGTTTCTAACTGGCAAAAGTTGTTACTGTTATTAGGTAAGGATCCAGTCCATTTGAACTCATAGCAACCCTATGCACAACAGAACAACATACACACTGCCTGGTCCTGTGCCATCCTCACAATTGCTGTTATGTTTGAGCCCACTGTTGCTGCCACTGTATCACTCCATCTCCTTGGGTGTCTTCCTCTTTTTCAGAGGCCCTCACCTTTACCAAGTATGATGTCCTTCTCCAAGAACTAATCCGTCCTGACAACATGTCCTAAGAACAGTAAGCCTTGCCATCCTGTCTTTTGTTCTTCTGGCAGTCCATGGCACTTTCATTATTCTTCACCAACAGCATAATTTAAATGCATCAACTGTACTACAATCTTTCTTATTCACGGTCCAACTTTCATATGCATGTGAAATGACTGAAAATACCATGGTACCCTATAGTCGCAAAATGGCACCTTTGCTATTTAACACTTTAAAGAGATATTTGGCAGCAGAATTGCCTAAGGCAATAAGTCTTACTGTTTTTACATTGATGTGCTGTAGTCTTTGATTCATCAGTAAGTATTTTAAGTTCTCTTTTTTTTTTTAGCAAGCACGGTTGTATCATCTGCGTATCACAGGTTGTTACAATTCCTGATACCATCCAATCCTGATACCATGTTCATATATTCCAGTTTCTCAGATTATTTGCTCAGCATACA
>NW_006416072.1:0-576 GCF_000296735.1 Chrysochloris asiatica | reverse complement strand
CCAACAGCAAAATCAGACAGACATTTCTAGAACTTGAAACTACCTCAATTACATGTGGTTTGAAAAGGAAATAATAATTATGGTCAGTAAAACAGCAAGATTAATTACCTCACAATCTCAGTAATCTTGACATTTCCTACACCTACAAGGGAAACAGAGCTGTGTCTTTATAAAGCAAAGTCGCTATGAAAGAATGCCCTTATCAAAGAAACATGATTAAAAATATAAGCTACTGTCTATAGTGCCTGTTATTTTCCCCAAAATCTTAAAATGTTTTCTCCATTTTAAGATGATGATGAAGAGAATAAACAATTGCCACGAATAGTCAGCTTGAGATAGAGGTCTGATGCACACTGATACCTTCTAATCTTCTCAGTAACTTTATTAGGTAGTCACTATTACTATTCCAATTTTTAAAAATTGAGTTTAACACTGATTTACAAAACAGGTGCAAATTAAATCACCCAACTAATGACTGACGGAGCCTAGAATCAAGCTGAGGTATCATTGTGTCCAAGACTATGTTATACTTATTCCATAATACTTTCTTCCCCAAGAAGTATCAAGAATACTTCT
>NW_006416071.1:3833-4427 GCF_000296735.1 Chrysochloris asiatica | reverse complement strand
GACTTAATACTTAGATGGGTATGTATTTTGATATTTTTTTATGCTTTCTGAATGCCTCCAGGTAGATGTGATCAGAAAATGGGCTTCCTTTTTCACTCTTCTTCCTGAGAATTTTCAAGATACCACTGTTGGTCATTTTGACGTAAGTTAGGATTTAATTTTCGGCCTATTTCCTCTTTAATCTGCTTGTCCCACTCCACAATCCCCGTTCAGGCCCTTTTTCTAGTTGGAAACAGTTCAGTGCCAGCTGTGGCCATTTGGTTTTAATTGGAAACTGTCTCTTTAAATTTCAAAGAGATCTGTGCGCATGCGTAGTAGAACCCTCAAGCACCCCTATAGTCACCAGAATGGAGGTGCACAGACAGTAAGGGACCAATGAACAGATACCAAAAGAAAAGAATGTCCACAACTTTATCTCAGCAGTTCTGCCAGGCTTCTGTGGCTGCTCCGATCCTTCCCCCATGTGGTCTCACCCAAGATGACGACTCTTGGAGCAGCTGAGCATCTCGGACTAGAAAGCAATAGATTTCTTGCTTCTGCCACAAATTCCCCCAGCTGTGAGCCTTCCAACCTTCTAAGTATTCCTTTATATGT
>NW_006416071.1:3025-3527 GCF_000296735.1 Chrysochloris asiatica | reverse complement strand
ATAAGTTTTTAATTTTTAGTATGTCCCACTCATCTATTTTATCTATTTTTGTTTGTGTGGTTTTCAAAATGTTTTGTAGTCCAGGTATTCCCATAATTAGTGCCCTCACATTTGTCCCGAGTTTTTCATTGATGGCCTTCATAATTTTGGGATTCACATTTAGGTCCTTAATCCATGTTAAATTGGTTTTTGTATAATGTGTGAGGTGAAGGTCTTGTTTCAGTATTTTGCATATCAACAGATGCCAGCACCATCTGTTGAAGAGACTATCCCCTCCCCATGTGATGTTATTTGGTGTTTTCTCAAAAATCAGTTGGCTGTATGTAGATGTGTTAATCTCTGGATTCTCGATTCTGTTCCATTGATCTGTATACCTTTCATTGTACCAGTACCAAGCTGTTTTGACCACTGTAGCAATGTAGTAAATTTTGAAGTCAGGGAGTGACAGGCCTCCAACCTTATTCTTATTCTTAAGCAGTGTTTTACTTATCCTGGGTCTCTT
>NW_006416071.1:0-1144 GCF_000296735.1 Chrysochloris asiatica | reverse complement strand
GGGTGTTATTCCATGTATTTGACTTGATTTCCTTGGTTTTCCTATTGTTGAATTCTAATTTGATAGCATTGTGATCTGAGAAGGTGCTTTGTAGCAGTTTGATATTTGTAAATTTATGTAAATTTGTTTGTGGCCTAAAACATGGTCTATTCTGGAGAATGTTCCATGTGCACCACACCAGGACTCCTCTCAAACCAGTGAAAAACAGCAGACCCAAATAGGACACACATCTGCGTCTCAGCTTGGGCTGAGTGTGTGGGTTCCTGAGGAGCGGCTGGTGAGCTTGAACCACCGACCTTGCAGTTCAAAAGGCTCTGTAGTGTGGCGCCCCAACCCACAGAGCCATGCCAGAACTCCTGCCAAACCAGCAAAAAAAGGCAGACCCAAATAGGATGCACATCCACGTCTCAGCCTGGACTGAGTGTGTGGGTTCCCGCGAAGCAGCTGGTGAGCCTGAACCACTGACCTTGCAGTTCAAAGGCTCTGCAGTGTGGCGCCTCAACCCACAGAGCCACACTGGGACTCCTGTCAAACCAGTGAAAAAAGCAGATCCAAACAGGATGCTCATCCGCGCCTCAGCCTGGGCTGAGTGCGCGGGCTCCCGGCAGAAGAAACCACCAGTGGTGAGGGTGGGTCGTGGTCCCTTGGCCAAGCTCCTGCCTCTACCCACCCAAATGGAGGTGGGCAAACAGTGAGTGCACCAATTACTCGATACCAAAGAAAAAAATTAAAATCAGAACCACGCAAAATTGGCAAAGTATATTGTGCACCTTTCTTTTTTCCAAAGTTCCCGCGGCATGTTTCTGTGGCATCTCTGCAGCCCCTATTTTGTCCCGCCGCTTGGTCTCACCCAGGATGTTGGCTCAGACTTCCGAGCCTGGACAGCAGATTCAAAAGTATGCAATTTTTTACTTCAGCTCCAAATTCCACAGGATATAAGCCTTCAAACCTTTAAACTATTCCTATCTCTGTGGGTCTGAGTTTTGGAGCTCTGTCCTGCCTCTTTTTTGCTTGGAATTCTGAGTTATTGCTGATGGCGACCTTCACTACACCTCCACCTTAGCTGCCATCAAGCCCCGCCTTACAATTTTTTTTTTTTTAGGTGTAAAAAAATACACAGATTATAAATGGAGAAAATATTGAA
>NW_006416070.1:3203-4335 GCF_000296735.1 Chrysochloris asiatica | reverse complement strand
GAGCATCCTGGTCTAGAAAGCAATAGATTTCTTGCTTCTGCCACAAATTCCCCCAGCTGTGGGCCTTCCAACCTTCTAAGTATTCCTTTACATGTGGTTCAGAGTTCTGGAACCATCCCCGGAACCTGCTTGGTCGGGTATTCTGTGTTGTTGTTGGTGGAGCTCTCTGCTATACGTCCACCCGATCCGCCATCTTGTTTGTCACACACACACCCCCCACTGACACCACAATTTTTTAGAGCAGCTAAATAAGAGTCTTTGTGTGGCACTGTAGGATAAAGCACAGGACTGCTAACCACTAGGTTGGTGGTTCAAACCCACCAGCCACTCCTTGGAAACCCTGAGCAGGGAGTTGGAACTGACTCAATAGAACTTAACAACAACAAATTAAAAATTAATGATATTAACAAAAGCTGACAAGAAGACAGAGTAATTAGATCACTCATATATTGTTATGGAAAATGGTATATATACTATGGAAGAATATATGATAGCTTTTTACAAAACCAAAAATGATCTTATATCGATGGCAGACTGGGCAGGAAAGCTGTGCACACTCTATTCAGCAAAGATGTATAAAAAAAGGATGAAACAGATTCAGAGGATGGTCTTGGAACTATGAACATCAGATAAAGGAATAAATAAGTGGACTGAGTGCTTACTGTTAGAAAGAATTTTACCAGTAAGAAAAAAGAAGCAAGAAAAGAGGTGACTTCTGATTTGGAGCAGGCAATGTGACCCACTGTAGTCATTTTGAGTGGGTGTGAGCAGATTGAGAGACAAGAAATAATTCCCATTGCAGAGGCCTGTCTGTGACTCGCAGAAACAAAGGTGTAATTATTTATTTATTTTATCTTTCTACTCATTTCTTCTCTGTTGATGAGAGGTGAGATCTGTATAAGTAGATACCACCAGGGAAGGTCCTGTGTGGACCTGCAGCTTGGTGCATAATTGAAGGGGGAGGAGGCAACTAACACAGATCTGCACCAAATCAATCCAGTCCTGGCCAACCCTGGGCTAGCTCTCACTAGGATAAGCAGCTGAATGGACTTCATGGGAAGAATAAAGGGGGACCCCCTCTAAGACTCAAAAAGGGAACACATGAGCAGGCATGTAAGCTTGCTGGTGACAA
>NW_006416070.1:0-1123 GCF_000296735.1 Chrysochloris asiatica | reverse complement strand
CTTGAAGACAAATCCCTCAATATTAGTAAGATAGAAGATCAATCAGAACAAAAGAGAAGGAAAATATCTGAAGAAAGCCTAGGATTCATGTGGGATAACATGAAGAGAAACAGCCTACAGATAATGGAAATTCCAGAATAGGAAGAGAAAAAAAAAAAAAAACACAGAAAAGACAGTTGAAGAGTTTCTGGAAGAAAATTTGCCTAACATGATGAAAGATGAGAAGATAAGCATTCAAGAAGCTAAACAAACCTCAGACAATATAGCCCAACAAGAAAACCAACAAGAGTAGACAACAACAAAGAATGAACTCAGCACAGGAAAGCATGCAGAACAAAAACCCAGCAGCAACACACACACAATCAAACAGCAAAATGAATACAATCAATTCATACTTATTGATAATTGCACTGAACACCAATGGATTAAATGCACTAGTTAAGAGACAGAGTAGCAGAATGGATTAAGAAAAGAAGATCATTTGCTATTCTGTCTATAAGAGAAACATTTACACACAAAGACAAAAACAGATTTAAAAGTAAAGTTTGGGGAAAAAAATATTAAGCTAATTGAAATAAAAAACAAGCAGGATGGATAAAATTAACTTTAAAGCAAAAACCAGCATAAGAAACAAAGAAGGTTATTATCTCATGAATAAAGTGTCAATTGAATAACAGGATATAACCATAATAAATATTTATGCTCCCAATGAAAGAGCCCTAAAACACATAAATCAAATTCTAATAGAATTGAAGAACGAAACAGACAATTATATAATAATCATGGAAGATTTTAATACACCACTTTTTTAAAAAGACAGAACAACCAGTACAACACTCATCAAAGACACAGAGGGTCTCAGCAACACAATCAATCAACTTAACCTCATAGATTTGTACACAGCATTCAACCCAATAATATATCAACACACATTCTTTTCCAGTGCTCATGGAACATTCTCCAGAAGTAAGTCTCAATAAATTCAAAAACTTCAAAACACTACAAAGTATTGTCTCAGATAACAATGATACTAAATTAGAAATCAACAATAGGAAGATCAAGGACATAAAATAAAATTTATGGAAACTGAGTAACACCCTGCTTAGAAGTTACTGGGTAATAA
>NW_006416069.1:3006-4238 GCF_000296735.1 Chrysochloris asiatica | reverse complement strand
CATCCAGCCAAGAAAGAATACAGCTGCCATATACCAGGTAAGTAGTTAGCATCTGTAAGAATTACTCTGAGTTGAGTAATGAGTGAAAAGGGAAGCCCATCTCCTGATCACACTTAACTTGAGACAATCAGAAAGCATAATAAAATATCAACATACATTCATCTAATTATTAAGGATGCAGCCCAAGAAAGAGATGACCATCTCTGGCCACGTCCAGAAATAAGACAAAGTGACTGAGACAAATGATCTGAAGATAGAACTAGACTTCATATTGGAAGGTGAGCAGGCTTTGGAAATTCCAGAGAAAGAATTCAAAAAAATGATAAAGAAATGTATCAAAACACTTTACAGAGGATTTGAGAAAAATAAGGAAGAAGTCAGGAAAGTGTTACAGGAACAATCAAATATGATAGATGCAGTACTAGAAACAATTCAAAACCCATAAAAAGAGGTCTAAATGATTAATAACAGAATGCCAGAAATGGACAATACATTGAAAGGGCAAGGGAATAGAAATGAAGAGATGAAAGCCAGACCAAGTGAGCTGGAAGACAAATCTCTCAATAACTAAGAAAGAAGAGCAAGCAGAAAAAAGGATAAAAATACAAAAAAATCTGAAGAATGTTTCATGCTGGACAACATAAAAAGGAATAACAAGAATGATTGGCATTCCAGAACAAGAAGAATCACACAAGCCCGTAGAGGAGATAGCCGAAGAGCTGCTCGAAGAAAATTTTCTTAACATCTGGAAAGTGAAAAGATAAGCTTTCAAGAAGTTCAACAAACCCCAGGAAGGAAAGATCCCAAAAGAAAATTACCAAGACATACAATAATCAAGCTCTCCAAAATCAAAGAAAAGGAAAGAATCCTGAAAGCAGCTAGGGAAAAGAGAAGCATTACATACAAAGCCAACCAGATCAGCTTAAGCTTAGCTCTCTAAGCAGAAACCATGCAGGCAATAAGGAGACATATATAAAATCTTGAAAGAACACAAACTGCCAACCAAGTATCCTCTACACAACAGAGCTGTCAATCAAATACAATGCTGTAATCAAAGCGTTCCAGGATAACCAGAAGCTAAAGGATTTTGCCAATGCCATCCCTGTGCTGCAAAACATCCTGAAGAGAGTTCTGTGGACTGAGAATCAATAAGAACAGACAACAACCAGAAATTGACATATGTGGCAGCAACACCTGGAACTCAATCCACAAATGGAAGAGTCGAGAACAGA
>NW_006416069.1:0-1471 GCF_000296735.1 Chrysochloris asiatica | reverse complement strand
TCTAAAATAATAGGGGGAGATTTTAATACACCACTTTTGAAAATGGATAGAATAACCAGAAAGAAACTCAACAAAGACACAGAGAAATTAAACAACATCATCAGCCAACTGGACCTCATAGTTGTGTACAGAACATCAACCCAACAACAGTACAATATACATTCTTTTCCAGTGCACATGGAACAGTCTCCAGAATAGACCATGTGTTAGGCCAAAAACAAGCCTCAATAAATTCACAAACATCAATACGTTACAAAGCAGTTTTTCAGTCTACAATGTTATAAAACTAGAAATCAACAATAAGAAGAACAAGGAAATAAATTCAAATACATGGAAACTGAATATCACGCTGCTGAAAAGCCACTGGGTTGTAGAAGAAAAAAAAAAACATGAATTCAAAACGCTCCTAGAAACAAATGAGAATCAAAATACAACATATCATAATCTTTGGGAAACTGCCAAAGCAGTGCTGATAGAACAGTTTATTGAAATAAATGCACACATCCCAAAAGAAGAAAGAACCAAAATCAACACATTAAGACAACAGCTCCAACAATTAGAAACAGACCAGCAAAGTAAACCTAAAGTGAACATAAGAAAGGAAATAATAAAGATTAGAGCAGAAATAAACAAGATAGAAACAGAAAACTATAGAAAGAATCAATAGGAAAAGAAGCTGGTTTTTTAAAAGAATTAATAAAATAGACAAACCACTGGCAAACCAAACAAAAGAAAAGAGAGAGAAGACACAAATAACATTCATTAGAAACCACACGGGTGATGTCACAACAGACCGACTAGAATAAAAGGACAATAACGGAATATTATGAAGAGTTATACTTCAATAAATTTGAACACCTAGAGGAGAAGGATTCATTTTTAGTAAAGCATGACCTATTTAAACTTACACAAAGTGAGGCAGAAAACTTGAACAGACCTATAACAAAGGAATAAATTAAACATGTCATCAAAAAAATTCCAACCAAAAAAATTCGTTGTCCAGTTGGCTTCACTTGTGAGTTTTATCAAACATTCAGGGAAGAGCTGTGAACAATTCTATTCAAATCATTTCAAAATATAGAAGAGGATGGAAAATTCCCTAATACATTCTATGAAGCAAGCATAACCCTCATAAGAAAACCAGGGAAAGGCATCGCTAAGAAAGAAAACAACAGATCAATATCCCTCATGAACACAGATGCAAAAATCTCAACAAAATTCTAGTCAAAAGAATCCAACATCACATCAAAAAAATAATACATCATGATCAAGTGGGATTTATAACAGGTATGCAAGGATTGTTCACCATTAGAAAACCAATCAGTGCAATCCACCATATAAATAAGAAAAAGGAAAAGAAACACAAGATCATATCAATTGATGCAGAAAAGGCATTTGGCAAAATCCAACATCCATTCCTGATAAAAACACTCAATAAAGTAGGAATTGAAGGGAAATTCCTCAACATAAT
>NW_006416068.1:3397-4436 GCF_000296735.1 Chrysochloris asiatica | reverse complement strand
CCGGTAACCAGCAAAGAATCTGCACCCACCCCCACCGTTTGTTATGGGTTCTTTTTCTTAGTCTTTTACAGTAGTGTTCCTATGCAGTATTTCTCCTTTTGTGACTGACTAATTTCACTCAACATAATGTCCTCAAGTTTCATCCATGTTATGCGATGGCTTAAAACTACCTTGTTATTCTTCAAGGTAGTATAATATTCCATTGTGTGTATGAACTATAGTTTGTTTATCCATTCTTCAGTTGATGGGCACTTTGGCTGTCTCCATCTTTTTGCTATTGTAAATAATGCTGCTCTGAACATTGGTGTGCATTTATCTACTCATGTTATGGCTCGTATTTCTTGTGGGTAAATATCAAGTAGCGGAATTGCTGGATCATAAGGTATTTCTATTTCCAACCATCTGAGGAAGCTCCAATTGCTTTCCAGAGAGGTTGAATAATTTTGCAATCCCTGGTTTTGGTATGAGGGTTATGCTTGCTTCATAAAATGTATTAAGGAAGTTTTCCATCCTCCTCTATATTCTGGAATAACTTGAGTAGAAATGGTGACAGCTCTTCCCTGAATGTTTCTTAGAATTCACCAGGGAAGCCATCTGGGCCTGGACTTCTTTTGGTTGGGAGTTTTTAGATGGCCCGATCAATTTCTTCTTTTGTTATGGGTCTGTTCATGTTTTCTTCTCACTTCTAGTTGAGCTCTGATCATCCAGTCATTGAAGCCAGGTTGAGTGGGTATTATCAGAAGTTGTGGGTATTCTTAGATACAGGATTCTTGGTTCACAGTTTTTTTCTTTCAGGATTTTATATATGTCTCCCCTTTGACTTCTTTCTTGCATGGTTTCTGCTGAGAGCTGAGCTTAAT
This sequence comes from Chrysochloris asiatica, assembly GCF_000296735.1. NCBI lineage: Eukaryota > Metazoa > Chordata > Mammalia > Afrosoricida > Chrysochloridae > Chrysochloris > Chrysochloris asiatica. The sequence goes on along the minus strand of NW_006416068.1, from coordinate 3,576 downwards.
TTGACTTGCTTGCCTTTGTATGTAACACTTCTCTTCTCCTTAGCTGCTTTCAGGATTCTCTCCTTATCTTTGATTTTGGAGAGCTTGATTATGATATGTCTCAGTGATTTTCTTTTGTGTCTGTCCTTCCTAGGGTTCGCTGAGCTTCTTGAATGTTCATCTTTTCACGTTTCAAGATG
>NW_006416068.1:0-1607 GCF_000296735.1 Chrysochloris asiatica | reverse complement strand
AAGTTTAATGACACACTGACTCAAGAAATACTTATTGAGCCTTTACCATCTGAATACCGGACCATATAAAGATATATTGGTGAACAGAAACCAACATGTCCTGCCATTTTGGTGCTTACTATATAGTTAAACAGACTGACATACAAGGTAAAAGTATAATTATGCAGAATTACACTTGAACATGGAGTCCAGGTGTGGTGCTGTGGGTTAATGTGCTGGACTGCAAGGTTGATTTAAACTGCTAGGTTTGCAGTTAAAGCTCACCAGACACTACTCAGAAACTGTATATAGGGTTTCTATGAGTTGGAATCGACTCAATGACACTTAACAACAATACTTGAACTTTGGGAACAGGGATATCTGACTTCAGTGGGGTTGGGGGTAAGGAGTCACTCCCATAGACTATTTGTGTAGTTCTGCTTTGTGAGCTTAGCTGGGAGTAGAGGTTGCAGGTAAAACGGTAAAGCTGCTAGTTCCACAGGCTCATGGAAACTTTGGCAAAGATATCTTTAGCTATTTTGGTTTTCCAATTTGACTGGCATCATAATCACCTGGAAGGCTTGCTAAAACAGATTTTTGGGTCCTATTTCCACACTTTCTGATTCACCAGGTCTTGAGTGGAACCTGAGACTATGCCTTTATAGTAACTTCTGAATTGATACTGGTGCTACTGGATTTTAGGATGGGGCTGGCATGCCTATACCCAAATTGGGGAGCTTTATTCTGAGGCAAGGCCCCGGGAAGTCTTCTGAATTTGGAGAAAGGACCACCTGGCAGGACCTTTGTATTACTATAGCTACTGAAAATATAGGGTAGGCACAGGAAGAACTGCAGATGATGCTTTTTCTTTTTTTTTTTTTTTCTTTTTTTCTGGGCACATTTACAAATTTGAAAGCTTGATATAATCACTACCATTGTTTTCCTTGTGAGAGGCAAATTACATTTGGCCTGCAACATTAACATTTTTATTCCCCTGGAGTCAGGCACAACTGGGTTGGAATTCTACTCTGCCAGTTAGACATTGTGGATCTGTAGCAGAAGAATAGCAGGGTGAACTGGGAGTGGGACAGAAGCAGTTAGACTCTTGAGTCTATTTTGCGGAAGTGGCACGTTTTCAACAGTTTGAAAGTTAATATATACAACACGAGACCACTATTATAAAAAATTAACAAAAGGTTTAGAGACAGAAAGTAATGGTTACCAGGAAAAGAAGGGCAAGGAGGGAAAATCACTAACTAGAAAATATTGCTTTTAAGTGCTATTGAGTCGGTTCTAACTCATTGTGACCCTGTATGGGATTTCTAAGAAGCAGCTGGTGGATTTGAACTGCCATGCTTACAGTTAGTGGTCCAGTGTTTATCCTATAGTAACACAGCTAGAGAATAGACACATATTAATTTGGGTGAAGGGAGACAATATACCATAAGGGCAAGGTCAGCACAATATGATGGAGGTAAAGGAAGACACTGGGAGGTACACAAGAGTTAAAGGTAACAAAGGTAAATACTGTTTCATTCACAATCTTGCAATAATAGTAACACAAAACAATATTTAAGAGTAAACACATGACCATGTTGGTCTACCAATAAGGGAAAGTGGGAGAAAAA
>NW_006416067.1:3689-4296 GCF_000296735.1 Chrysochloris asiatica | reverse complement strand
TTCTGATATTCTCTGCTTTCAGCCAAGATCCACAGGACATCATCAATTATATCTCTCGTTCTCCGGCATCTTCTGAATCCAGATTGAACCTCTGGAATTTCTCTGTCAATGTATGATTGTAGCCATTTCTGTATTAGCTTTAGCAAAACTTTACTCACTTGAGATATTTGGAAGACTTAGCCAGAGCTATATGGCAAGACAGAGAAATAAAAGGTATCCTAATTGGCAAACAGGAAATAAAAATCTCTCTATTTGCAGATTATGTGATCCTATACATAGAAACCCCCCAAAGACCCAATAAAAAAAAGCTACTAGACATCATTGGAACATTCAGCAAAGTGACAGGGTATAAGGTCAACATACAAAAAATCAGTTGGATTCCTCTATAGTAACAATGACAGCACTGAAAAGGACATTAGGAAAGAAATAGGATTTACAATAGCTGCCCAGGGATGAAATCTTTAGGACAAAAATATCCAGGGAAACAAAGGACTTATACAAAGAAAATTACAAAACACTACTACAAGAAACCAAAATAGACTTACACAAGTGGAAGAAAAAGTCATGTTTTTGGATAGAAAGACCCAACATCATGAAAATGTCAATA
>NW_006416067.1:0-1959 GCF_000296735.1 Chrysochloris asiatica | reverse complement strand
CAAGTTAAAACAACAATGAGCTATCATCTCACACCAGCAATAACAGCAAAGAACATAAAAGCAGAGGATAATAAATGTTGTTGAGGGTTCAGAGACACTGGAACCCTCCTACATTGTTGGTGGAATTGCAAAATGGTCCAACCACTCTGGAAAGCAAAATGATGCTTCCTCAGATAATTGGAAATTGAAATACCTTATGATCCAGCAATTCCTCTATTTGGTATTTCCCCACAAGGAATATGAGCCATAACATGAGTAGATATATGCATACCAATGTTCAGAGCAGCAAAATTTACAATAACAAAAAGATGGAGACAGCCTAAATGCCCACCAATTGAAGAATGGATAAATAAACTGTGATACATACACACAATGGAGTACTATGCTACCTTGAAGAACAACAAGGAAGCTGCAAGCCCCCTCATAACATGGATGAACCTTGAGGACATTATGCTAAGTGAAATTAGTCAGTCACAAATGGTTAAATACTGCTGCATAAGACCATTATTGTAAAAGACTAAGAAAAGAATCCACCCAAAAGGGGAAAACAAAACAAACTATATAATTGCTGATCACAGGGATGTATGGGAGGGGAGGAAGAGGAGGGAGGGGAAGATAAAAAACAGGGGAGGGAATAGACATAGGAAAGCTTGGATGCTGGGTGTGGGGCCAGACAATACAAAAAAGGGGAGGGGAATGGAAGAATAAGGCTGATGGGAGAACAGTTAGGCATGTTTGCATGGACTAAGTGGAACAGAGGTAAATGGTGATGTATGTACAACCTTGGAACAACAGGCTTCAGGATACAGGGATTGAGGCATGGCTGGAAAGGGTAAAAGAGGGTAATAATGTTAAGATGCTTTGCTGTGTTTTGAATCTTGGTTTACCTTGCCTACCATTGTGAAAAGGACAGTTGGAGGGGGTGGGCTGTGGATAACCAGAAACATCACAATAGAAAGCTTGTAAGTCCATCTTCAGGCTATAATTGATTGGAATACCTTAACACTGGCTAGAAATTGCCCAGTGAAAGAGACCTCCTTGGAGCTTTTGCATTGCATAAGACCATATGAGGAAACCAGAATCCCATCGCGAATTGTCTGAGGTGGGAAAATTACACTGGAAAAGACGAATGGACCAGGCTGGAGTGCCTAGAAGAGCAGAAGATATTTCATAAAGAAAGACCAGCAGGAAAAATCAGAAACAATAATGGCAGTATGATTGATTACTAGAAGAACAAGTAAGCTGTTCGCTTGGGAGCCATCAAGGAAAGTGGTAGGGTCCACTCAGAGAAAATTCCCTTCCAAGACTCAGACTCAAGGGGAATACACGAGCAGGCATGTGGTCTGGCTGGTGACCACACTTGTCACCGATAAGGGAAAGAAGGGGAAAAAACAGCAATGATGTTGAAATCTAAGCCCAACTACATTCAATAGACTCCTGTGAACTCAGGCCGAGACCAGGATGGCCAGCAGTTAAGGCATGACCTGGGGACTACTGGGCCCAGAGGCAGTGACATGGCCACGGAGGACTGGAGTAGAGAGTGAATCATCCAGCTGATATAAAGTGAGGGTAGATGCACAAGAACACCCTTACATGCAGATAGTACCCACTTGGCCTGGCTACGATGGCTGGATGATCAGAACTTGACTAGAAGAAGAAAGAGGGAAGAAAAAAAAAGTAACCTGCCACAATTTGATTAAATATGGATGTAGTATCTCAAAAAAGGGAACAAATCTTTACAGCAAGGATCATTCCCACCCCCTAGGTACACAGGTTTGACAAGGATGGGTAACTTAGACATTGGCTACCCAAAATGGGGGAGGGGGGAGGCGGCTATAAAGGTAAGTGACTGGGTTACAAGCTTTCAAGAAGGAGCCTAGTTCCAGATGGGGCAGGGGTAGGTAGAACCTCCATTGAATGATTTTCAATCTGCTGGGACAGGGCTAGCCAAAGGAAATG
>NW_006416066.1:2948-4188 GCF_000296735.1 Chrysochloris asiatica | reverse complement strand
AAAGAAGAGGGGAAAAAAAGAGTAACCTGATACAACTGAGTAGTAGTATCCAATCTGTCTGTGTAAGGCTGATGAAAGGAGATGCAGATAGGTCTCTTGTGATACAATAGTGAATGATTGTTATCAGGACTGATTGTGAGGGTTGGAAAAGTAAAGGTAGATGTTCTGTAGCAAAAGGAAAGAAGTAATTGACTTTGCAGTCTAAGAGTGGAGGTCCCTGGGACGATCAAGTGCAAAGGGCGAAGATCAGGACCCTACCCCGAGAATCAGTGACACCAGTGATGGAGGCAGAGATGATGACAAGGACTGATGGATTGGGTGGGGACTTTAGACCAAGAAACGGAGAGGCAATGTGTGCTTACAACCTGTGTATAGGCTCACAAGGTACACCATTTGATTGGTTGATGATGCATGGAGGGGATTGTAATCATGACAACGAAATGATATATGATAAGATGAAAATGAAGCTAATGTACTCCCATGTAAACAATTACAAAATTCACAATAAAACATTGAAAAAAAATCTGCTGAGTAGCAGAACAAATAAAATATGAATCCACAAATTTCCTAGAAACAAATGAGAACAAGCACGCAATATGCCAAAATCTTTGAGACATGGCAAATCAGTGCTAAGAGGAGAAATTATTGCAATAAACACACACAACCAAAAAGAAAGAACAAACAAAAATTAACACAACATCTCCAACAACTAGAAACAGACAAGCAAAGTAAACCTACTATCAACAGAAGAAAGGAAATAACAAAGATTAGTACAGAAATAAATGAGATCGAAAACAGGAAAACTACAGAAAGAATCAAAAGGAAAAGAAGCTGCATATTTGAAATAATTAATAAAATCAACCTTGACAAACCTAAAATAAAGAGGGAGAAGACAAAAATAACACACATAAGAAACCGAAACCACATGGGTGATGTCACAACAGAACCAATAGAAATAAAAAATATAATAACAGAAAATTATTCAGATTTATACTCAACAAATTTGAAAATCTAGAGGAGATGGATACATATTTAGAAAATCATGACCCACCTAAACTTACATAGAGTGCAGTAGAAAATTTGAACAGATCTATAACAAAGGAAGAAATTGATCAGGTCATCAAGAAACTCTTAATCAAAAAGGCCAAGTGTAAATCGCTTCACAGGTGAGTTTTACCAAACATTCAGGGAATAGCTGTCACCAATTCTACCCAAATTATTTCAGAATATAAAAGAAGAT
>NW_006416066.1:0-1813 GCF_000296735.1 Chrysochloris asiatica | reverse complement strand
CAATACCAATTGCCATATACAAGGGAGGCAGACAACACCTGTGAAAGTTACTCTGAGTTAAGCAATAAGAAGAGTGAAAAGGGAAGCTGACCACATCTCCCTGGAAGCAATCAGGATAAAAATACCAAAATACATACACAATTAAAAATTAAGGCCAAAGATAAACACTAAACATGTCCAAGAAGCAAAAGCAGATGATCATATCATCACAAGTCCAGAAACAAGATAAAATGTCCAACACAAATGACCTAGAGTCAGACCTGGACTACATTCTGGAAGAATGGCAGGTCTTGGAAATGCCAGAGAAGGATTTCAGAAAAATGATTATAAAATGTTTCAAAACATTTTTCAATGGAGTTGTTAAAAATAAGGAAGAAGTCAGGAAAGCACTACAGGAACAGTCAAATAAGATAGCTACAGCATTGGAAATAATTCAAAACCTACAGAAAGATATCCAAATGATCAATAAGAGAATATGAGAAATAGACAATACTTTGAAAGGACAAAGCAGTAGACTAGAAGAGATGGAAGGCAGAACAAGTGATCTGGAAGACAAATCTCTCAATACCACTAAGACAGAAGAACAAACAGATAAAAGGATTTAAAAAATCTGAAGGTCTAAGATTCATGTTGGACAACATGAATAGGAATAAATTAAGAATTATCAGCATTCCAGAACTATAAGAATCACACAAGTCTTCAGAGGAAATACTTGAAGAACTGCTGGAAGAAAATGTCTTTAACATCCTGAAAAGTAAAAAGATAAACATTCAAGAAGCTCAACGAGCCCCAGGAAGGATACACCCCAAAAGAAAATCACCAAGACATATTATAATCAAGGTCTCCAAAATCAAAGATGAGGAGACACTCCTGAAAGCAGCTAGGGAAAACAGAGTATTACATACAAAGGCAAGCAAGTCAGATTAAGCTCAGATATCTCAGCAGAAACCATGGAAGCAAGAAGGCAATGGGGAGACATAGATAAAACCCTGAAAGAATAAAACCTGCAAACTAAGAATCCTTTATCCAGCAAAGCTATCAATCAAATACAACGGTATAATCAAAACATTCCAGGATAAACACAAGTTAAGGAATTTTGCAAAAGCCAACCCTGCTACAAAACAAGGAAAGGGGCAGACTGTGGAACAGACCATCAGTTACTCATATGCAAATTCAAAATGAAACTGAAGAAAATGAAAACAAGTTCACAAGAGCCAAAATAAAACCTTGAATTTATCACACCAGAATTTAGAGATCATCTGAAGAACAGATCTGATACATTAAACACTAAACACCGAAGACCAGAGGAGTTGTGGGATGACATCAAGAACATCATACATGAAGACAGCAAAAAGTCATTAAGAAGACAAAAAAGAAGGAAAAGTTCAAAATGGATGTCAGAAGAGACTCTGAAACTCGCTCTCCAGCATAGAGATGTTAAAGCAAATGGAGAATTGAGGAGAAAATTTCAAAGATCAGCTTGAGAAGATAAAGTCAAATACCATAATAAAATATGCAAAGATTTAGAATAAAAAACCCAAAAAGGAAGAGAACATGCTCAGCCTTTCTCAAGCTGGGGGAACTGAAGAAAAAATTCAATCCTCAACTTTCATTATTGAAAGATTCTCTGGGCAAATTATCGAATGATGCAGAATGCATCAAGAAAAGATGGAAGGAATACACAGAGTCATTATACCAAAAGGAAATGGTTAATGTTGAAACATTTAAAGAGGTACCATATGATCAAGAGTCAATGATACCCAGGGAGGAAGTCCAAGGTTCATTGAAGGAATTGGCAAAGAACAAGGCACCA
>NW_006416065.1:3020-4388 GCF_000296735.1 Chrysochloris asiatica | reverse complement strand
GGGTCAGAGAAAAAGAGGAAGACCTCTAACGAGATGGATTGGCCAGGTGGCATCATTGATGGACTCAAGTGTGGCAGCGGTAGTGAGTTTGGCCCAGGATAGGACATTTTTTCGTTCTGCTGTGCATGGGGTCGCTATGAGTCGGTTCTGACTCGATGGCACCTGACAACAACAACAATCAGTTATAGAGAGAAGATGGACTTACAAGCTTTCAATGGTGATATTTCTGGCTATTCCTTTCTTTCCCCCTCAAGTGTCTATTTTACAATGGTATGATAGGGAAAACAAGATTCAAAAGACAGCCAAGTATCTTAACATTGTTTCCCTCCTTTGCCCATTCCAACCATGTCTCAATACCTGTGTCTGAGACCCCTGTTGTTCCAAGGTTGTACATACATCATTATTTACCTCTGTCCCACTTAGCACATGCAAACCTACCTAACTGTTTTCCGACCAGCCTTGTTCTTCCATTCCCCTCCACATTCTTGTGTATCGCCCCCATCCCCAGCACACAAACTATCCTGTGTCTATTCCCAACCTTGTGCTCCACCTTCTCCCCGTTCCCCTCACAACAGCCCCCACATCCCAGTAAACAGCAAAGAGACCCCCCCCCTTTAGTATAGGTTCTTTTTCTTAGTCTTTTACAATAGTGGTCCTATGCAGTATTTCTCCTTTTGTGACTGACAAATTTCACTCAACATAATGTCCACAAGGTCCATCCATGTTATGTGGCAGCTTACAGCTTCCTTGTTATTCTTCAAGGTAGCATAATACTCCATTGTGTGTATGTGCCTCAGTTTGTTTATCCATTCTTCAATTGATGGCCACTTAGGCTGTCTTCATCTTTTTGCTATTGTAAATAATGCTGCTAGGAACATTGGTATGCTTATATTTACTCGTGTTATGGGTCGTATTTTTTGTGTGTAAGTACCAATTACGGGGATTGCTGAATCATAAGGTATTTCTATTCCCAACCTTCTGAAAAAGCGCCGTATTGCTTTCCAGAGAATTTGGACCATTTTGCAATCCCACCAGCAATGCAGGAGCATCCCAGTTTCTCCACATCCTCGCCAGCATTTAATGTCCTCTACTTTTTTGATCTTTGATGTTATTGCTGGTATGAGATGATATCTCATTGTTGTTTTGATTTGCATCTCTCTAATGGCTAGTAATCATGAACATTTGTTCATACGTTTGTTGCCTGCCTGGATCTCCTCCTTGGTGAAGTGTCTGTTCATTTCCTGTGGCCATATGTTAATTTGGTTATTTGTATTTTTCTTGTAGAGGTGTTGTAGTTTCCTATATATTTTAGAAATGAGTCCCTTGTCTGATGTGTCATTGCAAAAGATTTTTTTTTCCCATTCTGTG
>NW_006416065.1:0-1125 GCF_000296735.1 Chrysochloris asiatica | reverse complement strand
TCCATAGGTGTAGGTCAAGTTCATCAAATTGCATCAGATTACTCTTTTTTTCTTCTTCTTCTTCTTTCTTCTTCTGGTTGAGCTCTGCTCATCCAGTCATTGAAGCCAGGTCAAGTGGGTATTATCTGCAAGTGTGGGTGTTCTTGTGCTTATGCCCTCTCTTTTTATCAGTTGAACACTTCCCTCTCCAAATTGTAGGGCTTAGCTCATGACTTCATTGTTGTTTTTCCCTCACTTCCCCTTACCGGTGACGAGCGTGGTCACCAATCAGAGTGTGTATTCCCAATGAGTCATAGTCTTGGAAGGGGATTTGCACTGAGGGGACCGGACCACTTGCCTTGATGTTTCCTGGGCAAGCAACTTGTTCCTTCTTGTAGTAAAAGTCAGTCTGCCTCTATTGTTTTGTATTTTTCCTGTAGGTCTTTCTTTCAAGAAGTATCTTTTATTCTTCTAGCTGCTCCAGGATGGTCTGCTGGTCCTTTCAAGTGGAAATTTCCCATCTCTGGAGCTCTGGATGTGGTTCAGACTTCTACCTATAGTCTTATGTATTGCAGAGGCTTCACAGGAAGCCTCCTTCACTGGGTATGTTGTAGCCCCATTTTAAGTATTCCAATCAGTTATAGGCAGAAGATGGACATACAACCTTTCTATGGGGTTGTTTCTCACTATTCCTTTCTCTCCCCCTCCAGTGTCTACTTTATATTATAATGCAAGGAATACCAAGATTCAAAAGACAGCCAAGCATCTTAACATTATTCTCCCCTTTTCCCCATTCCAACCATGTCTCAATCTCTGTATCCCAGAGCCCTGTAGTTCCAAGGATGTGTATACATCATTCTTTACCTCTGTCCCACTTAGCCCATTCAAACATGACTAATTATTCTCCCATCTGCCTTGTTCTTCCATTCCCCTCTCCCTTCTTGTATATTGCCCCCCTCCCCAGCACCCAAACTTTCCTGTGCCTAATCCCCGCCCTGTGCTCCACCTTCCCTTCCTTCCCCTCCCTCACCCCAATTTACCAGCGATCAACAAAGAATTCCCCCCACACCCTTTTAGTCTTTTACAGTAGTGGTCCTATGCAGTATTTCTCTTTTTGTGACTGACTAATTTCACTCAACATAATGT
>NW_006416064.1:3792-4436 GCF_000296735.1 Chrysochloris asiatica | reverse complement strand
TAGTCCACAGAGTTGAAATCCTTTGCATAGTCAACAAAGCACAATAAACATCTTTCTGATATTAACTGCTTTTAGCCAAGGTCTATCTGATGTCAGCAGTGATATCTCTAGTTCTATGACTTCTTTTGAATTAGGATTGAGCTTCTTGCTGTTCCCTGTTATATACTGTGGCAGCACTTTTTGAATTATCTTCAGCAAAATTTTATTTTCATGCGGTTTTAATAATAATGTTTGCTGATTTCTACATCCCACTGTGTCACCTCTCTTTGGAAAGGGCACAAATACGAATCTCTTCTAATCAATTGGCCAGGTTGCTGCCTTCCAAATTTCTTGACATAGATGAGTGATTGCCTGCCAGGCTACTTCAGTTTGTTGAAATATTTCTATTTGTATTCTGTCAGTCCCTGGAGCCTTGTTCTTTACCAGTGCATTCAGTCCAGTTTGATCTTCTTCCTTCAGTACCATTGGTTCTTGATCATATGCTACCTCTTTAGATGGTTGAACATTGACCATTTCTTTTGATACAGTGACTGTGTATGTATCTTCTATTCTTCCATTTTCTTTCTTTCTTTCTTTTTTAATGTTTTATTGTTTCCATTTTCTTTTAATGCTTTCTGCATCATTCAGTATTTTGCCCAAGAAAT
>NW_006416064.1:0-1132 GCF_000296735.1 Chrysochloris asiatica | reverse complement strand
AGGCCTACCTCCAGCTAATTTGTCTCAGTTACTCTTTTGTTTCTGGACATGTGCAGAGATCTTCTGTTGTTTCTTGGACATTCTCAATAGTTAGATGTACTTTCAATAATTAAATAAATGTATGTTGCTGTATTATTAAGCTTACTGAGTGCCTCTTGGTGGATGTGATCTGGAGATAGGCCTCCCTTTTCACATCTGTTATTACTCTACGTCAAGTAATCTTGGCAAGTGTTGGCTATCTATGTAATGTATAGCAGCTGATTTTGGCTCTATCTCTGGATGTTGAGATATTATAAGTGTGCTTGTAGCTTGGCTATATAGCCACGATTGCTGTCTCTTGTTGGGTAACATAGAGAGAGAAAGATCCCACCCCAAGGAAAAAAGTAGGACCAAAAAGACAAAAAAAGAAACAAAAGTAAAAGCAAACACACACACACACACACACACACAAATCATAGCAAAGTAGTCCAGTAGCCTTTGTTGTGCAGATCAGTGTACATGCACAGTAGAAAGCTCCTACGGTAAGTGGGGGTGTCCACTTGCTTAGGCACCCCCTCTAGTCACCGCTGTATTGGTGTGCAGATAGAGAATGACAAATGAATGGAAGAAAGATTGTTCTTATTTTTATCTCTGAAGATTGGTTAGGTCTCTGCATATCCACAGCGTACTTCTCAAGATGACTGCATTCTCGTATATAGTTAGTTGGTGTTGGCTTTTGCTTTTTATGTTGGGGGTCTTACAGGGTGCAAATACATCTTGGCTGTATGGCCAGACCTGGTGTCCCTTGTTAGATAAGGCAGGAATAAAAGCTCCTGCCCAAGTAGGAGAGCCAACTTCAGGGCTAAATCCCAAAGTCAAATGTCGTAAGAACCCGCTGGAGAATTAACCTCTGGAGTCAACTGGGGCTTTCAGCTACTTCTATGCGCTGTAGAAAATTGTACCCTGTGGGCACAACGCTGGAGCCTTTTGGGGTGTGCTCCCATCCGTGTGAAGACACCCAGGCTGGGCAGAGAGGGTGTGACGGAAGAGCACAAAAGAGGAATTTAAAAAGGAAAAAAAAAATGATCACACCTCTTTTTCTAGAAGTCTGCTGAGTGGTTTTCCTGCTGTAGCTGACTGGCTTTGGCCCCAC
>NW_006416063.1:3863-4588 GCF_000296735.1 Chrysochloris asiatica | reverse complement strand
ACCTTGCAACCTTTAGTCTCGGCTTTAGGAAAATATCACATTTATCTGTGGATTTTCAAAGGCTCCAGTGTATTAATTTAATATATATACCTGAGGGCTTCCGATTTGCCAGGGCGCCCAGGCGGTGCTTGTGAGTGGGGGCTCCGTTATGGGGGGGGCGAGGGGGAAGCTCGTGAGTTGAGCCTCCCAGGTGGGAATTCACAGTCTCATGGCCCACGTAAAGCTTAGTGCGCCAGAGGCTTAGACTCATTTCTTTCAGAAATCACTGTGCAAGGAATTACAGGCTTTTTAAAAGGACGCCAGCTCCTTTGCGCTTGTGGGGGCGGGGCGGAAACCAGTTCATGCGGAGCCTCCAGAAGCTGGGAGACTCAAACAGGGAGATCCACTGGTTACACCTACCCCAAGGGGGGATTTCTGCGCATACAGTGGACAAAGGGAAGTTAGCTTAGGGGAGGAAGAGGGAAAAAAAAAATAATAAAGCCTGCAGAAGGGAGAGAGGCGGCGACTGTCTGACGTCATCAGGTGCGGACTGTGCCTGCTTGAGCCATTTTTGCCCTGCCCAATTGACCCGTGTGTTCCCGGGGCCCGCCGGGCACGCGCCCACACAGGCAAGTAGCTGCCAGCCTGCCCGGACCGCATACTGTGGGCCTGCCAGACGCGCAAAAGCGAGTGACCCGCCTCCCGCTGATCCAAAGAGCGTCCCTGAGGCGCCGACTGGGACTGCC
>NW_006416063.1:0-717 GCF_000296735.1 Chrysochloris asiatica | reverse complement strand
ATTAAGATGAAAGCAATTTTCCATTAACTGCCAGTGGCCTCATTTGTTACAGTCAGCCCTAGAGGGCCTCGAACCTCTGACTAGTCTTACACAGTCTGTAACAATATAGGGTTTCCAAAGAGCAGCTGTTTGGTTTGAATTGCTGACCTTGTGGTTGGCAGTCCAGTACAGCTCCTACAGCTCCACACCAGGAGTCCTTAGAATCATTGTAGTTACTGTTATTGTTGTTTCATTATTGTTATTAGTGTTGAGCTGTTGAGTTGGTTCTGACACATAGTGAACTTGGATAGGTCTCGAAGGAGTGGCTGGAGAACTTGAACTGCTGAACTTGCAGTTCAAACAACTTTGAAGTCCTGCTCATTAACCCATATCGCCATAACCATTGTTGTTGTTGTTGTTGTTGTTGTGAAGTGCTGTCGAGTCGTTTCCCGCCCATAGCAACCCTGTATAGGGTTTCCAGATGGAAATCAAAACAACAAAGATATATCTTGGGTGAGAAGGGCAGCACTCCCCTGACCAGTGGGACAGGTACGTGAGCTCGGGAGAAATATGGGACAGGGTCACAATAGGGGCCCTAGCCTGGCAGACAGACAGATTTTGGGCAAACATAAAACATTAGGCGGCAACTCTATGAACTTGTTTTTTAAAAAGAACTAAAAACTGAGAAGTTACGAGCACTTTTAACCCCCACCCGCCTGCTCCCGGCTCTTACCGGGC
>NW_006416062.1:3241-4273 GCF_000296735.1 Chrysochloris asiatica | reverse complement strand
TCTTCTTTAGATGAGATACATCTTCTAATATCTAAATCAAGTCACATGGAAAGACCTTGACCTCAAGGCTGGTACAGACACAAAAACCTATGTAAAAATGAATTCACTTCATCAATTCTACACAATATCAAGACTATTTAACTCACAGGCACACAACTGTCATTAAACAAAATCAGAGTGTCTTATTTGACAAAACATCGTAATCTATTTTAATGATCTCTGGTAGTAAGATTATTGCATTTTAATAATTCTGTCTTTATATGCTTTGTAGATTTCTAAAGAATAAGCAATTTAGAGTGTGTTTCTTTTAAAGGTCTTGTAATATCAATTCTTTAAAATGCCCCCTAAAGGAATGTCATCCAGAACACTTGAGTTGTTTTTCATGGTGACAGACTTCTGTCATGGTGACTCACTGTTACCAGATGTACAGCCTATCTAACCTTTCTTTTCCTTTTGTGGAGGAACCCACAGTTTGTCACCAATGGATTAACTTCCTAGCCTAACCAATACATGGTCTTAGTTTAACTCACCAGACAAGCTCAGGCACGATCCCTTACTTGTTCTCAACTAGTCACCCTTGTTGAAACCATTAGGACCTTACCCTCCATACCAGGAGCCTTATCCTCTCTCGTTTCAGGACAGTCTACGATACCACCATTATTTTATAACTGGAAATATCAGCATTGGAACTGGAATGGATTTGGACTGGTCAGGTACTGAAAGTTCACTTTGTTGTTGTTGTTAATATAACTTTCTAGTGTACATTGAGTGAAGATTTAAAGAGCAGGTGGTCAGTTTTACATTCAAAAAATCATACACTTTGCTTCATTACATGGTTACAATCCCTTCCATAAATCAGCAGTTAACAGCATTTATCTGTATGCGCTTTAACAATTGCATTCTTCCCTGTCTTTCCCGCTAATTCATCTGTCCTCTGCTAACCCCTCTTGTTGTATATTGCATGCTCTTTCACCCATGTTAACATGTGTTTGCACTCTAGGCCATGAATAAGTTTCCTTCCGCAATCCCCCT
>NW_006416062.1:0-1062 GCF_000296735.1 Chrysochloris asiatica | reverse complement strand
GTTAATGTAAGCAAATTAGTAAATAACCTCTCTTGTAATTTGTCCAAGATCCCTGTTGGTAAGTCATCCTGACAGGTTCTAATTCATATTTTAATAGGTAAAATGCAACTTTTCATTTCTAGACACATAACAATTGAAATTTATGTGTTTCTGATCTTTCTTGCCATAAATTGTTATGAAGATCTTTAAGACAGTTATAAAACTATACGTATCATGTGATTTAAGGAAATTTTCAGATGACAATATAGAAGTGTTATTGGGTTACTTAAAATTGTTTTAAACTGTTGTGATTTTAAGAAATACCAAGTGCATGTCACTTGTTTTAACAATTTTCATATGGTGTCCTGGTATGGCGCTGTAAGTTAATGCACTGGACTACAAAGTCGTTTTGAACTGTAAGGTCAGTGGTTCAAGCTCATCAGCTGCTCCTGAGAAACCCTATCCATGGTCCCCATGGGTCTTATCTAACTTGATGGCACTTAAGACCAAATTTACATATACTGGTAGTTTTTATGGCAACATGACTAAAACAGGATTCTCAGTGGTTTAGTAATCAAGATTACTACAACTTTATTGCTAAACCACAAAGAATCCTATTGTAGCCAAGTTGACATAAAAACTATCAATATATGTAAATTTGGTGTCAAGTGCCATCCTTAAGGGCCTGAGTAGTGGTTACAAATCGGGCTGCTAACCTCAGGGTCAGCAGTTCAAAATTAACAGCTGTTCTGCGGGAGAAAGATGAGGTTTTCTGCTCCCATAAAGATTTACAACCTCGGAAACCCTGTACAGGGTCATTATGAGTCGGAACCGACTCCACGGCACCTAACAACAACAACAATCTTTCTTGAAGATATCTACCAGAAGCAATCAATTGGAAGGAAGTTTCCTCAGGGTTGTGGACTTCAACACCTTTTATCTTATCATACATTAGAAAGAAGCAAGCAGAGGGTCCTACTGCCACCCAGAATGAGCCAGGAGTGTATTATGTCCCGTGGAGCTGGGTCCCAGCACTGTGAATCTCATGAATTCAAGGAAAGGTAGGTGACAAGACACTGGACA
>NW_006416061.1:1737-3095 GCF_000296735.1 Chrysochloris asiatica | reverse complement strand
TATGGGTCAGAACCGACTCGACGGCACTTAACATACATATATATAAGGAGCTCTGGTAGCGTAGTGGTTACAAATCAGGCTGAGAACCACAAGGTCAGCAGTTCGAAACTAACACCTTCTATGGAAACTACCATGTTTCTGCTCCCGTAAAGATTTACAGCCTTTGGAAACCCTGTACAGGGTCGCTATGAGTCGGTTCTGACTCCACAGCACATAACCACCACCACCACCATACATGTATGTTTCACTGGTTTTCTTCTCTAGAAAACCTGACCTAAGATATGTGGTACCAAGGGAGTGGGGTTCTGGAGAAACAAAATCCTGAGGATGAGTTCTCTAAATTGGTTCTCAAGTCTGACTATTTTTTAAGGCACTGATATAGGGTAGAGGAGTGTCTGACTTCCACTCCATAGAAATTGGCTTTAGGCTGATTTTGAATTTGATCCTCTTTCCCTCTTATAGAGTTGTTGCTGTTGTTGTTGTTAAGTTCCATCGAGTCAGTTTAGCCTCATAGTTACCCTATGAGGATTTCAGAGAGCAACTGGTAAGCTTAAACTGCCGACCTTGCAGTTTGAACCAACTTTTCAGTCCAGCGCAAGTCTCCCCTTGGTTTAAGCAGTTGACTGTGTGAGCGGGATTCGTTGCAATGGCTCCAGACCTATGAAATTATGAGGAATTATGAGGTTTTGTAAGATAAAGAACAAAAAGGGGATTGACTCAAAAGTTTCAGCTGAGAGGAGAGCCCTTCTGAAATAGCCCAGAGCCGAAGTTAGGTTAGCTAAAAAAGATGGCTGATGTTGGGCCAGGGCCTACTGGAATCCACACTGCCAGAATTCCAAGTTCATTTGCATATGAAAGGGGTTAGCCCAAGGGAGAAGAAAAAATTGAACTTTAGTGTTTTAAAAGGTTTATGATCCCTCTGTGAACAGGAACCAGATAAGGATGACCTTTGTCACCACTCCTATTCAATATTGTGCTGGAAGTCTTAGCCAGATAGGGAAATTAAAGGCATCCATGCAAATTGGCAAAGAGAAAGAAAAACTCTTTCTATTTGCAAAGGATATGATCCCATACATAGAAAACCCCAAAGACTCAGTAAAAAAAGCTACTAGATCTCATTGGAAGATTTAGCAAAGTGGCAGGATATAAGACCAACATACAAAAATCACTTGAATTCTTCTATACCAATAACAACAGTACTGAAAAGGACATTAGGAAAGCAATACCATCTACAATAGCTTCTCAAAGGATGAAATATTTAGGAATAAATGTAACCAGAGAAACAAAGGCCCTATACAAAGAAAGGAGCTCTGGTAGCGTAGTGCTTATGAATTGGGCTGCTTATTCCATGGTCAGCA
>NW_006416061.1:0-462 GCF_000296735.1 Chrysochloris asiatica | reverse complement strand
TACCCACTTGACCTGGCTTCAATGGCTGGATGATCAGAACTCAACTAGAAGAAGAAAGAAGAGGAAAGAAAAAGTAATCTGATACAATTTGATGAACTTGACCTATACCTGTGGATGTAGTAGCTCAAAAGAGGGAACAAATCTTTACAGCAAGAATCATTTCCTTGGTACACAGGGTAGACAGTGATGGCAACTTAGACATTGGCTACCCAAACTGGGGGTGGGGAGAGCTACAAATGTAAGAAGTTACTGGCTTACAAGCACTCAAGAGGGAGCCTAGATCCAGAGGGTGTGGGGGAAAATAGAATCTCCACTGAGTGGTTTCCAATCTGTCTGGATGGGGCTGATGAAAGGAGATGGGGATGAGACTTGTGTGGTACAATAGTGAATAATTGCTATCAGGACTGACTGTGAGGATTGGAAATGTAAAGGTAGACGTTTGTAGCAAAAGGAGGGAAGTGA
>NW_006416060.1:0-4362 GCF_000296735.1 Chrysochloris asiatica | reverse complement strand
GGGCTGGTGTCTGGCAAGGATACCCTGAAGGGGAGTTGTGCAGGTTGCTGAGTGAGCTAGTGAGGACAGATACAGAGCTGGGACAGGACCTGGTACAATGCAGGGACAGGTACAGACCTGGGACAGGCCCGGGTCAGAGCCAAGGGTTGGGGCCAGGTACAGAGTTGGGGTGATGTCAGATGTAGAATTGGGATCGGGCCAGGTACAAAGCTTGGGTGGGGTCAGATGCAGAGTTGGGGTGGGGCCAGGTCACAGTCTCGACTGGGGCTAGGTACAGAGGTGTTATTGTTGTGAACATGTTGATCCCAATTCAGCGACCTTGTATAGGATTTCCGAGGAGCAGGAGGTGGGTATGAACCGCTGACCTTGCGATTCAAACCTTGAGGTTGAGTGCTTATCCTATCCAAGGAGCTTGCGGCCAGAGTGGGCAGTGGGCAATACCTATGAAAAAATAAAATAGAGCCACACTGGCAGGGGAGCCCGGTTTCCCTGGAGGAGTCACATGAGCTGGTGAGACTTTGAGACAGCAGTCCCTGTGAAGGCAGCTTGATGAGGGGCTCCCTTCATGGGTCATGTTAAGTTACAGATGTCTCACCTGCGTGGTTGGAGTCTGCTGGAGGTTCCTAGATTTGAGGAACACGCTTGGGTATCTGCTTGGAGGAAAGGGCTTGGAGGAGCTTGGGTGGTGGAGCTAGTTTAGGGACAGTGTTGTCCCAGCAGGAGATGAGAAAGGGGAGGCAGAGGGGATAATTGAAGGGCAGTTGGCATGGGGATGAAGGGGTGAAGTGTCAGGGAAAATCCTGGGTTCCAACAGGTGGAAGGTAGTGTCAGGAGAGGGGATTGGGGAGGGACTGGGTTGTAGCTTTGACCTTGGCTTGGCCCTGTGAAGTTGGAGGTGTCCCTGAGGTCCCCATTGGAGTAGCCAGGGAGAAGCTGGACCCTCGAGCCCTAAGCTCAGAAGCAAGGAGACTGGGTGAGAACCTGAACAGACAGTGGACACTGTTCTAGAAGCTTCCGTGGCTCTACCTGCCAAGAAGGCCCCTCCAGTCCCACATCGTTGACCGTGCCACCAGGAGGGAAGATCTTGCTGCCCAGGAGACCATGGGCTGAGGACTCCTGTCTTCCTCTGGGTTCTTTGGGGGAACAATGACCATGGCGGC
The DNA here is from genome assembly GCF_000296735.1 of Chrysochloris asiatica. Taxonomy (NCBI): domain Eukaryota; kingdom Metazoa; phylum Chordata; class Mammalia; order Afrosoricida; family Chrysochloridae; genus Chrysochloris; species Chrysochloris asiatica. The sequence goes on along the minus strand of NW_006416060.1, from coordinate 3,202 downwards.
CATTTCTGGTCTCACTCTTCTCCCCAGATGAAGGGATGTGTGGCTTGGGTGAGTGGGTGGCTTGGGGCCTCTCCATCCTGGTGGATCCTGCAGGGAAGGCCAATGTGGGAGCAAACCTGCAGAGTGAGGCCCCCTAAATGTACGGCCAGGATAAGTGAGTACCTGCATCTTCCTCTCCAGCCTCCTAATTCTGGCCTTGTCTCTCCTGGTGCGCCAACATCCAGATTTTAACCAAAGGCCATTAAATTGTCACAGCCCACCTGTCTCATGCCCCTCCTTCGCTCCGGTTACCAAATTGGAGACTTGTGGGGGGCCTTTGCCTCCTGCCCTTCCTCTGCATGAAGTCACCACCTCAGCTGGGGTTTGCTGATGGCCACTAATGACTCACAGCAGGGACTCAGCCCCCAAGGCCAGGAAACAGATCTGAAAGGACAAGGCTGCCTGAGGCCCCAGCCCCTCAACCCTATTTCACTCACCAAACAACCTTGAGTGCAGCATCTGTGCCAGAGAGTGGGAACCCCAGCCCAGACCCATGAGCCCAGCTCAGCCCTCCCTGCCTGCCCCCTTCCATCCCAAGGCTACTTCAGAAAATGCTTTTGTGTGAGGACACTGGTTCCACATTCAATGAAGAAAAGACCAGCATTATAACATGTGGATACACCTCCTTCTGACATGTTCCTCCCCCAGCATTATAACATGTGGATGCACCTCCTTCTGACATGTTCCTCCCCCAGCATTATAACATGTGGATGTACCTCCTTCTGACATGTTCCTCCCTCAGCATTATAACATGTGGATGCACCTCCTTCTGACATGCTCCTCCCCCAGCGTTATAACATGTATATGCACCTCCTTCTGACATGCTCCTCCCCCAGCGTTATAACATGTGGATGTACCTCCTTCTGACATGTTCCTCCCTCAGCATTATAACATGTGGATGCACCTCCTTCTGACATGTTCCTCCCTCAGCATTATAACATGTGGATGCACCTCCTTCTGACATGTTCCTCCCCCAGCATTATAACATGTGGATGTACCTCCTTCTGACATGCTCCTCCCCCAGCATTATAACATGTATATGCACCTCCTTCTAACATGCTCCTCCCCCAGCATTATAACATGTAGATGCACCTCCTTCTGTCATGCTCCTCCCCCAGCATTATAACATGTATATGCACCTCCTTCTGACATGTTCCTCCCCCAACAGAACAGCCCCAACTGGAGGGAGACCCAGGGAAGAGTGCTTATCACTTACCTGAGCTAAGGGCACTGCCCACCCAGCACCCATACAAAGTCAAGCCCCCACACTTACCTTCTGGAGTTTAGAGATCTGGAAACCCTTGAAGAGAACAAGGGAGTTTTTGCTTGAGCAGCAACCCTGGGGATGGTAGCTTTGGGGGTCTGGTTCTGTTATGGGGGTATAAGCCTACTATGGCTTACCCTGTCCTCTGATGACCACTCAAATCTGTACAAAGAACTAAACCAACCTCCTGGGGACTTTGTAAACAAAAAAGACAGAGTGTTGAGGAGATCAAAACCTAGAGAAAAACATGCATAGGGCAAACTTCCGGTGTTTGCTTGTGTTTTTCCTTGTGGGCCTCAGTCTTAGGTGAGTCTAGCAGCACAAGGGGCTAAAAGGCTGACAGAGACCCCATCGTTCTGGCCAGAGAACTAGAAAAAGAGGCCTGGTGTGGTACTTTAGAATAAGGACTGGACCACAAAGTTGGTTTTAACTGCAAAGTCAGCGGTTCAAACTCACCAGCTATTCCTCGGAAACCCTGTACAGGGTCACTATGAGTCAGGACCGACTCAACGGCACTTAACAACACCACAGGCACAAGGGGAGCACAGTGGCTCTGTGGGATAAGCACTGGACAACAAGTCACAAGGTCAGTGGTTTGAGCCCACTAGCTGCCCTGCAAGAAAAAGATGACGCTTTCTGCTCCTACACAAATCCAGCCTCAAAAGCCTCAGATACAGGGTTGTGATGAATTGGGTCTGACTTCACAGCACTTAACAACAATGGGAAAAGGAAATGGGGGAATTCTGGGAAAGGAGAGCCAGACAAGAGGACCTCTGAGTTCTGGGCGTGAACCTCCTAAGTCTAGAGCGGTGGTGGTGGTGGTGGTGGTGGTGGTGATGTGCTGTGGAATCGGTTCTGACCTGAATCAGTTCTGACTCATAGCGACCCTGTACAGGGTTTCTGAGGCTGTAAATCTCTATGGAAGCAGAACGTCTCATCTTTCTCCCCCAGAACAGCTGGTTTTGAACTGCTGACCTTGATGTTAGCAGCCCAATTCATAACTACTATGCTACCAGAGCTCCTTAAGTCTAGAGTTGTTGTAGTCAAGTGCCTTCGAGTCAGTTCCAACCCATAGCAACCCTGTATAGAGTTACCAGGGAGCAGCTGGTGAGCTTGAACCACCGACCTTGCTTTTCAAATGGCTTTGCAGTTCAATGCATTAGCCCACAGCGCCACCCCAAGGTAGGTGCACAGGGTGTGTCCAAAGAGCTGCCTTGAGCTTGGAGAACTGAGCTGACCCACCATCTGCAGAGGACAAGAGAACCTAGGGCAACCCACTGCTTGTCAGAAACCCTTGGCTGCACCAAGTGTACACACATTGCCTTCACAACATCCAAGATACAAACCAGAATCACTCACCATACAAACAGTTAGGGGAATGTGACCAATCCTCAAGGGCAAAGACAGCCATCAGATGTCAACCTCAGAATGACCCAGAGATCATAGGAGCTCTGCCCTATGCTTTGTGTACTTACGCAATATGTAAATAACTATTTGTACATATGTTTATTTATATAGTGAGAAACACACATATGGAATGAATAAAAAGATAAAAATTGTCAGCAGGGATATTGTTGCTGTTGATAAGTACCGTCGAGTCTGTGTTGACTCATAGCAACCCTGTATAGGGTTTCCGGGAGCAGCTGATGGGTTTGAACTGCTGACCTTGTGGTTTGTAGTCCAGTGGTGATCCTACAACACCACACCAGAAGTCCAGCAGGGATATAGGAAAACAAAAAAAATGAACATTTCAAAACTGAAAAATACAATAGCTGACATAAAAAGAAATTCACCGATGGACTCATAATTGCAAGTTCGGTGGTTCAAACCCACCAGCTGCTCCCCAGAAACCCTATACAGGATTGCTATGAGTTGGAACTGACTCGATGACACTTAACA
>NW_006416059.1:3389-4252 GCF_000296735.1 Chrysochloris asiatica | reverse complement strand
TTAGGGCTTTAGGGCTAGGTCTAGGTCTAAGGCTTGGGCTGATAGGGCTTTAGGGCTAGGTTTAGGGCTAGGGCTAGTTCTTATAGGGTTTTAGGGCTACGGTTAGGGCTAGGGCTTGGGCTGATTGGGCTTTAGGGCTAGGGTTAGGACTAGGGCTTATAGGGATTTAGGGAAAGGGTTAGGGCTAGAGCTGTTAGGGCTTTAGTGCTAGGACTAGGGCTATGGCTGTTAGGGCTTTAGGGCTATTGCCAGGGTTAGGACTTTAGGGGTACGTTTAGGGCTAGGTCTAGGGGTAGGGCATTAGGGAAAGCACTTTTTGGCTAGGTCTAGAGCTATAAGGCCTTTAGGACTAGGGCTAGGGCTAGGGCTGATAGGGCTTTAGGGCTAGGGTAGGGCTAGTGCTTATAGGTCTTTAGGGCTAGGGTTAGGGCTAGAGCTGTTAGGGCTTTAACTCTAGGGCTAAGGCTGTTAGGGCTTTAGGGATAGGGCTTAGAATAGGGCTTTAGGGATAAATATAGGGCTAAGGCATTAGGGCAAGGGCTTTAGGGCTAGGGCTACGGCTGTTAGTCCATTACGGCTAGGCCTAGGGCTAGGGCTGTTAGGGCTTTAGGGCTAGGGCTATGTCTGTTAGGGAATTAGGGATAGGGCTAAACCTGTTAGGGCTTTAGGGCTATGGCTAGGGCTACAGCTGTTAAGGCTTTATGGCTAGGGCTAGGGCGAGGGCTGTTAGGGCTTTAATGCTAGGGCTAGGGCTGTTAGGGCTTTAGGGCTAAGGCCAGGGCTAGGGTTTCAGGGTTAGGTTTTTGTCTAGGCCTAGGTCTAGGGCTGTTAGGTCTTTAGGGCTAGGGCTATGGCTATGGCTG
>NW_006416059.1:0-3243 GCF_000296735.1 Chrysochloris asiatica | reverse complement strand
GGGCTTTAGGGCTAGGGCTACGGATTGGGTTTTAGGGCTAAGTATAGGTCTAGGGCATTAGGGCAAGGGCTTTAGGGCTAGGGCTATGGCTGTTAGGCCATTACGGCTAGGGCTAGGACTAGGGCTATTAAGGCTTTATGGCTAGGGCTAGGGCTAGGGCTCTTAGGGCTTTAAGGCTAATGGGTAGAGCTAGGGCTGTTAGCGAGTTAGGGATAGGGATTGGGCTGTTAGGGCTTTAGGGCTAGGGCTAGGTCTGTTAGGGCTTTTGTGCTAGGACTTGGGCTAGGGTGGTGAAGGCTTTTGGGGTAGGTCTAGGGCTAGGTCTGTTAGGCCTTTAGGGCTAGATCTAGGGCTTTTAGGGCTTTAGGGCTAGGACTGATAGGGCTTTAGGGCTAGGGCTAGGGTTGTTAGAGCTTTAGGGCTTTAGGGCTAGGGCTATAGCTGATAGGGCTTTTTGGCTAGGCCTAGAGCTAGTGCTTTTAGGGCTTTAGAACTAGGGCTTTTAGGGCTTTAGGGTTAGGTCTTGGGATGTTAGGACTTTAGGGGTAAGTCTAGGGATGTTAGGGCTTTAGGACTAGGGCTAGAGCTAATAGGGATTTAGGACTAGGTCTAAGGCTAGGGCTAGGCCTGTTAGGGCTTTAGGACTAAGGCTGGGCTAGGGGTTCTGGGCTAGGTTTTGGTCTAGGCCTAGGTCTAGGGCTGTTAGGGCTTCAGGGCTAGGGCAAGGTCTGAAAGGGCTTTAGGGCTAGTGCTAGGACTTTTTGGGATTTAGGGCTAGGACTGTTAGGGATTTAGGGCTAGGGCGAAAGCGAGGTTTGTTAGGGCTTTAGGGATAGGCCTAGGGCTAGGGCTCTTAGGGCTTTAGGGATAAGGCCAGGGATAGGACTTTAGGGGTACGTTTAGGGCTACGTCTAGGGTAGGGCATTAGGGAAAGCGCTTTATGGCTAGGGCTAGGACTGAAAGGCCTTTAGGGCTAGGGCTATGGCTAGGGCTAATAGGGCTTTAGGGCTAGGGCTAGGGCTAGAGCTTTTAGGGCTTTAGGGCTAGGGCTAGGGCTAGAGCTTTTAGGGCTTTAACTCTAGGGCTAAGGTTGTTAGGGCTTTAGGGCTAGGGCTAAGGCTAAGACTTTAGAGCTAAGTCTAGGGCTAGGGTATTAGGGCAAGGGCTTTATGGCTAGGTCTATGGCTGTTAGGCCATTACGGCTAGGGCTAGAGTTAGCCTTTTATGCCTATAGTGCAAGAGCTAGGGCTAGTGCTGATAGGGCTTTAGAGCTAGGATTAGGGATAGGGCTTATAGGGCTTTAGGGCTGGGTTTAGGGCTAGAGGTGTTAGGGCTTTAATACTAGTGCTAGGGCAAGGTCTGTTAGGGCTTTAGATCTAAGGCCAGGGCTAGGACTTTAAGGCTACGTTTAGGGCTAGCTCTAGGGCTAGGGCTTATAGGGCATTAGGGCTAGGGTTAGGGCTAGAGCTGTTAGGGCTTTAGGACTAGGTCTAGGGCTAGGGTTGTTAGGGATTTAGGGCTAAGGCCAGGGATAGGACTTTAGGGGTACGTTTAGGGCTAGGTCTAGGGGTAGGGCATTAGGGAAAGCGCTTTATGGCTAGTTCTAGAGCTGTAAGGCCTTTAGGGCTAGGGCTAGGGCTAGGGCTGATAGCGCTTTAGGACTAGGGCTAGGACTAGAGCTTATAGGGCTTTAGGGCTAGGCCTAGGGTTAGAGTTGTTAGGGCTTTAACTCTAGGGCTAGGGCTGTTAGTGCTTTAGGGCTAGGGCTAGGTCTGTTAGAGATTTAGGGCTAGGGCTAGGACTGATAGGGCTTTAGAGCTAGGGTTAGGGCTAGGGCTAGGATTTTAGGGCTACTTTTAGCCCTAGGGCTTGGACTAGGGCATTAGGGAAAGGGCTTTAGGGCTATGGCTATGGCTGTTAGAACTTTAGGGCTAGGGCTACGGCTGTTAGGGCTTTAGAACTAGGGCTTTTAGGGCTTTAGGGCTAGGTCTAAGGCTGTTAGTGCTTTAGGGCTAGGGCTAGGGCGAGGACTGTTAGGGTTTTAGGGCTAGGTCTAGGGCTAGCCTGTTATGGCTTTAGTGCTAGGACTAGGGCTGATATGACTTTAGAGCTAGGATTAGGGATAAGGTTTATAGGGCTTTAGGGCTGGGATTAGGGCTAGAGCTGTTAGGGCTTTAATACTAGAGCTAGGGCAAGGTCTGTTAGGGTTTTAGAGCTAAGGACAGGGCTAGTACTTTAAGGCTACGTTTAGGGCTAGGGCTTGGGCTAGGGCATTAGGGAAAGGGCTTTAGGGCTAGGGCTAGGGCTGTTAGAGCTTTAGGGATAGGGCTAGGGCTGTTAGGGCTTTAGAGCTAGGGCTAGGGCTTTTAAGTCTTTAAGTCTAAGACCAGGGCTGGGGCTTTAGGGCTATGTTTAGGGCTCTGCCTAGGTCTAGGTCTGTTAGGGCTTTAGGGAAAGGGCGAGGTCTGATAGGCGTTTAGGTCTAGTGCTAGGGCTGTTCGTGTTTTTGGGTCTAGAGAAATGTCTGTTAGGGAATTAGGGCTAGGGTTAGGGCTGTTAGGGCTTTAGTGCTCAGGCCAGGGCTTAGGGTTCAGGGCTAGGTTTTGGTCTAGGACTAGGTCTAGGGCTGTTAGGGCTTTAGGGCTAGGACAAGGTCTGATAGGGCTTTAGGGCTAGTGCTAGGACTGTTAGGGCTTTAGGGCTAGGGCTGTTAGGGCTTTAGGGCTAGGGCTGTTAGTGCTTTATAGCTAGGGCTAAGACGAGGTCTGTTAGGGAATTATGGCTAGGGCTCGGGCTGTTAGGGCTTTAGGGCTCAGGCCAGGGATAGGACTTTAGGGCTACGTTTAGGGCTAGGTCTAGGGTTAGGGCATTAGATAAAGTGATTTATGGCTAGGGCTAGGGCTGAAAGGCCTTTAGGGCTATGGCTATGGCTAGGGCTGATAGGGCTTTAGCGCTAGGACTAGGGCTAGAGCTTTTAGGGCTTTAGGGCTAGGGATAGGGCTACAGCTGTTAGGGCTTTAACTCTAGGGCTAGGGCTGTTAGGACTTTAGGGCTAGGGCTAAGGCTAGGGATTTAGGGCTAAGTCTGTGGCTAGGGCATTAGGGCAAGGGCTTTAGGGCTATGGCTATGGCATTTAGGCCATTACGGCTAGGGCTAGGGCTAGGGCTAGATCTATTAGGGCTTTATGGCTAGGGCTAGGGCTAGCGCTCTTAGGGCTTTAAGGCTAATGGGTAGGGCTAGGGC
>NW_006416058.1:4007-5246 GCF_000296735.1 Chrysochloris asiatica | reverse complement strand
ACTGAAGTCAGTCAGAATAAGAGGAGTTTAGGTTAAATCCTGAGATGCATCAACAACATTTAAGGAGAAACTATCAAAGAATATTCAGAAGGAGCCATCAAATACAGAAAATGAAGAGAATGTCGTATTATAGAAACCATGCAAAGAAACATTTTAATAAGCATGTTGTTGTTGTTGTTATGTGCCGTGGAGTCAGTTCTGACTCATTGCGACCCTGTATGAGGCTGCAAATCTTTGTGAGAGCAGAACGCCTCATTTTTCTCCCGCGGAACAGCTGGTAGTTTCGAACTGCTGACCTTGCGGTTCACAGCCCAATTCATAACCACTATGCTAAAAAAGCATGGATACTTAAATATTGTCCAAGTTTACAGTACACAGTTCCTAAAAGTTGTGATTTTAAAACTAAACTACATTATATCCAATTAACAGAACATAATGCAGCTATTTAAAATTACAATGTATGTCATCTTTATTTATTGAAATGGAGAGAGAATTATGGCATACTTGGCAGTAAAAATGTGGAGTATGTTTCATTCATGTAAAAGTACATTTGCAGAGAGGTCAATAAAAATGAAATGAAACTATTGTGATAGTTTGTCGTACTGTGGTGTCTGTCGTCTGTCAGTTTGTCATACTGTGGTGGCTTGTGAGTTGCTGTGATTCTGGAAGTTATGCCACCAGTATTTTAAATACCAGCAGTGTCACCCACGATGGACAGGTTTCAGATGAGCTTTCAGACTAAGACAGACTAGGAAGGAACGATCAACTACTTCCGAATATTTAGTCACTGAAAACCTTATGAATAGCAGAGAAACACCATCAGATATAGTGCCAGAAAATGAGCCCCTCAGGTTGGAAGGCACTCAAAATGCAACTGGGGAAGAGCTGCCTCCTCAAAGTAGAGTTGACTGTGATGACACGAATAGAGTAAAGCCTGTGGGAGTAAAGTCCATGGGACCTTCATTTGCTGATGGGGCGTAACTCAAAATGAAGAGAAACGGCTGTAAACATCCACTAATAATTAGAACATGGAAAGTACAAAATATGAAACTAGAAAAATTAGAAATTGTCAAACATGAAATCAAACACACAAACATCACTATCTTAGGCATTAGTGAGCTGGGATGGACTGGTACTGAACATTTTGAATCTGACAATTACATGGTTTACTATGCCAGTAATGACAAATTGAAGAGGAATGGTGTTGCATTCATTGTCAAAAAGAACATATCCAGAACA
>NW_006416058.1:0-933 GCF_000296735.1 Chrysochloris asiatica | reverse complement strand
GTTCGCAGCCCGATTCGTAACCACTACGCTACCAGAGCTCCAATAATCTGAGAAGATGGGTTATATGAAGAGTATTGATGAAGATCAAAGAACACAGCATTCAGTATGGATTGCAACTCAATGTAAAGAAAACAAAAATCCTCACCACTAGACCAAAAAACATTCTATGTACAGAAAAAAAAAAAAACTGAAGTTGTCAAGGATTTCATTCTTCTTGGATCAATTATCAACACTCATGGAAGCAGCAGTCAAGAAATCAAATGATGTATGGCAAATCTACTGCACGAGACCTTTTTAACGTGTTGAAGAGCAAAGCTGTCAGCTTGAAGACTAAGGTGCACCTGACCCAAGCCATGGTATTTTCAATAATCTCATATGCATGTGAAAGCTGGACAGCGAATTTGGAAGGCAGTAGAATTATGATGCTTTTGAGTTATGGTGTTGTAGGAGAATATTGAAAGTGCCATGGGCTTCCAAAAGAACCAACAGATCTGTGTTGGAAGAAGTGCAGCCAGAGTGCTCCTTGGAGGCCTGGATGGCCAAACTTAGTCTCTTGTACTTACGACATATTGTCAGAAAGGACCAGTCGCTGGAGAAGGATATCATGTTTGGTAAGGTGGAGGGTCAGAGAAAAAGAGGAAGACTTCTAGCAAGATGGACTGGACAGGTGGCAGCATCAATGGGCTTGATTGCGGCAACAATTGTGAGGTTGGTCCAGGATCAGGCAGTGTTTCATTCTGTTGTGCATAGGGTCACTGTGAGTCAGTACCACCTCAATGGTACCTAACAACAACAACAACATTGTGATATATTTTGCCTTTAGACAAAAGATTTACCATGTTTAATCTAAATAACAATACTTTAGGTTAGCCTGTCTTTTCATCCTCATATTATTGTTGCTGTTAGTTCTGTACAGTTGAGATAAAGCAGTGC
>NW_006416057.1:3110-4537 GCF_000296735.1 Chrysochloris asiatica | reverse complement strand
TTAAGTGGTACTTCGAGTGTTAATCTTTTTTAGATAAGAAGTAGGTAAATGCACACATAGGATCTGGAGATTACAAAAGGTCAATCACATTTTTTTTTAAAAGTTTTTATTGTGAATTATGTGATAGTTTACATGGAAGAACACCAGCTTTACATTCATCCTATCGTATTGTATTTTGTTTCCTTGCAATGATTACAATCCCCTCCATGCATCATCAAACAACCAAAGGGTACACGCCACAAGCCTGCCCCTGGGCCGTCAGTACACAGCCTCTTTCCTTCTCTGAGTCTAGAATCCCCAGCTGCTCCATCTCTCCACATCATCATCTCTGCCTCTATTTCTGGCATCACTGCTTTGCTGGGTAGGGTCCTGCACTCCACTTTTCTCCCTTGATGGTCCCAGGGACCTCCGCTCCTGGACTGCAAAATCAACCACGCCCCTCCTTTTGCTACAAAACGTCTACTTTTACATTTTCAACCCTCATTTTCAGTCCTGATAGCAATTATTCACTATTGAACCACAAGAGTCTTATCCCCATCTCCTTTCACCAGCCCTGTCCACACAGATTGGAAACCACTCAGTGGAGATTCTACCTTTCCCTGTACACTCTGGAACTAGGTTCCCTATTGAAAGCTTGCAAGCCAGTCACTACTTGTCTTTGTAGCCATGCCCCCCCTCCCCAATTTTGGGTAGCCAATGTCTAAGTTACCCATCCTTGTTGACCCTGTGTACCAAGGGGGTGGGAATGTCACTCACACTTTTTAAATCCTTGCAATTCATATGTAATTTTCAGTAACAGTCAATATTACATAGTTTATATTAATATTAACCACATATAGTTTGTATCATGTCTGATCGTTAAAAATAAGTAATACTGTATGGATTTGAATCTGTGTATGCCTCAACCCATCCTCTAGCAAAAAATGATGCTAAGTCTTTTATGAAAACCCCATAGAGTTGCTCTTGTTCCAGATGCTCAGACGCAAACACTCTCTCCTCCTGTAAAGACTTCCCTGATGTCATATGATCATCAGGCTGGAAAAACCTTTGGAACAATTTAATCTAACCCTTAAACCTATCTTTAAATCCAGTATACTATAGATTATGATATAGATACAACACAAAATTAAGACTTACTTTGCTTTATTTCCATATACAGTGAATTATCAATGGTTCGTCACTCAACAAATATTAGTGTATCAGAGTCTTTACACATCCATCCACAATTTGTACCTAAACAAAAAATTATCACAAGAGTAAAACATAGTTTAATTTATCAGAGTCATGGTCCCTACATTTGTCTATGTTTTCATGAGTCCCTGTCCGTCTTTTGTAAACATCAGAGTTCAGAAGGGTTGGGTTGATATATTTAGTTTAAATTGAGTTACCCAGATCGAATTGGGCTGCAAACCTTAAGGTCAGCAGTT
>NW_006416057.1:0-1375 GCF_000296735.1 Chrysochloris asiatica | reverse complement strand
TTAGTGAGCTGAAATGGACTGGTATTGGCCATTTTGAATTGCACAATTACATGGTTTACTATACTGGAAATGATACATTAAAGAGTAATGATGTCATATTCATCATCAAAAAGAACATTTCAAGACCTATCTTGAAGTATAATGCTGTTTGTGATTTGATAATATCCACCTACCTACAAGGAAGACCAGTTAATACCACTATTATTCAAATTTAAATTTATACACCAATCACTAAAGTCAGTGAGGATGAAATGGAAGAATTTCTACCAACGTCTTCAGTTTGAAATTGATGGAACATGCAGTCAAGATGTATTGATAATTATTGGCAATTGGAATGCAAAGGTTGGAAACAAAGAGGAAGGATAAGTATTGGAAAATATGGTCTTGTTGATAGAAATTACACTTGAGATCCCATGACAGAATTTTGGAAGATCTATGACTTCATTGAGGAGCTCTGGTGGCATAGTGGTTACGAATTGAGCTGCTAATCTCAAGGTCAGCGGTTCAAAACTACCAGCTGTTCTGTGGGAGAAAGTTGAGGCTCTCTGCTCCTATAAAGATTTACAGCCTTGGAAACCCCATGTAGGGTCACTATGGGTCGGAATTAACTCAGTGGCATGTAACAACAACAACATGACTTCATTGTAAATACCTTTTAAAACAACATAAAAGACTACTACACACATAGAACTCATCAGATAGAATACACAGGAATCAAATTGACTACATCTGTGGAAAGAGATGGTGGAAAAGCTCCATCTCATCAGCCAAAACAAGATCAGGGGCAGACTGTGGAACAAATCATCAATTGCTCATATACAAGTTCAAGCTGCAGGAAATTGAAACAAGTTCACAAAAGCCATTTGACATTGAATTTAGAGATCATCTCAACAACAGACTTGATACATTAGACACTAATGACTGAAGACCAGACAAGTTGTGGGATGACATCAAGAACATCATAAAGGAGGAAAGCAAAAGGTCATTGTGAAGGCAATAAAATAAAGAAGATCAAAATGGCTATCAAAAAGAGACTGAAACTTGCTCTCCAGCACAGAGATGCTAAAGCAAACAGAAGAAATGAAGAGATTAAAGAGCTGAACAAAAAATTTCAAAGGGCTGTTTAAGAAGAAAAAAACAAATGTTATAATGAAATGTGCAAAGATCAGAATCCAAAAGGGAAAAACACGATCAGCATTCCTCAAGCTGAAAGAACTGAGGAAAAAATTCAAGCCTCAACTTGGAATACTAAAGGATCATTGGGCAAAATATTGAATGATGCAGAAAGAATCAAAAGAAGATGGAAGGAAAACACAGAGTCACTCTACCAAAAAGTAATGGTTTATAGTCCACCTTTCCAAAAGGTAGCATATGA
>NW_006416056.1:1701-4263 GCF_000296735.1 Chrysochloris asiatica | reverse complement strand
AACCTTGTGGTTCAAACAAACCCTGAAGTTCAGTGCATTAACCTGCAGTACCACACCAAGACTCGATAGAGGTCCATATGATTGTCCAATTCAAAATAACAATTACCAGTCTATTTCCTCTCGTGAATGCATAGGATATGGATATCTATCTCTGTGCATTCCATTTCATTTGATGTTTCCCAGTTTTGTTAGATTCATATTTCATATATGTTTTTGTAAATGCTGTCAAGTGGGTTCTGACTCATAGAGACCTCGTCCAGGGTTTCCGAGGAGCACTTGGTACGCTTGAACATACCGTGTTCAAATTATTAATGGATATTTCCAGTTGTTTCTTCTCATTTTTAGTCATGCTACATAAGCAAATGAAGGTCCAAAATGTTTACTCCATTCATGTTATTAAGATCAAATTTAAAGAGGCAGATTTTCCCCAAGAGAATTTTGAGTGCTTTCCAACCTGAGGGCTTACCTTCTTTCATTACGTTAAATATTTTTCTGCTGCTATTTATAAAATTTTCACAGGCCAATTTCTTGAAAAGTTGGTATCCAGGTTCTCTATCCTAGTCTGATTCAGTCTAGAAGTTTGTCTGAAGCCTTTATACCATGGCTTACCCCTTGGTATTCACAATACCAGTGGCACAGCTTCCAGCATCACAACAATGTGTAAGCCACCAGAGTACAACAAATTGACCAATGAGAATGGTAGGATCATCTAGCAATGTTTAAAGTGCTTCAATGACAAAAACATGTTTGAAACTAATTTGAAAAAGAAGGAAAACTTAACCAAAGAAATCCTAAGCAAAGAAACAGAAGATGTAATGAATGTTATCAGGTGCTGTCATGTTGATTCCTATTCATAGCAATTTGATGTTAAACAGTACAAAACACTACCCATCCTGAATCTTCTTCAGAATTGTTTATAAGTTTAAGGCCATTTCTGCAGCTACAGTGTTACTCCATATTATGAGAGTCTTCCACTTTTTTCTTTACCCTTTAATTTACCAAGCATGACTCCTCTAGGGACTAGCTCCTCCTGATAATATGTCCAAAGCAATTGAGAGGCAGTCTCATTGCTCTTGCTTTTTTTTTCCCCTGCAGCTAAGAAACATGAAGAAATTAAGGAACTTTAATAAATATACACAGGAAGTTAGGAAATTTTCAGGACTCACCCCAAAGCCTCCTGACATCAGAGTCTGTGCTTGATACCAAGAAGAAAAATAAAATAATCAAGCAACATAGAACTGCTATTGAATATTCATTATCTCAAGAGGGAGATAAACAAGTGAACAGTTTCAGAAAATTATGTTCAGGTGAGAGGCATATGGTATCATGTAGGAGTTGAGAGGACAGAAGAATCAACTGTGCCACAAAACAGTTGGTTAAAAATAAATGACCCTTGAGCCAAATCTTGACATTCATCATATTGACAAAGGAGGAGCTGATATTGATGGAAGAAAATGTAAGCATGAGAAAAAAGTGTTTCACAACTATTGTTGTTATTCTTAGGTGCCATTGCATCAGTGAGTCAGTTCCAAACTCAGACACCCTATGCACAACAGAATGAAATACTGCCTGTGCTGCACCATTCTCACAATCGTTGTTATATTTTAGGGTATTGCTTCAGCCACTGTGTGAATCCATCTTCCAGATGATCTTCATCTTTTTCTATGACCCTCTACTTTACAAGTTCTTTTCCAGGGACTGGATCCTTTTAATAACATGTTCAAAGTACATGAGACAAAGTCTTGGTACCGCTTCTAAGGAGTAGTCTGGCTGTACTTCTTCCAAAGTAGACTTTTTATTATCTGGCAGTCCACATTACTTTCAATATTTTTCTTGAACACCACAATTCAGATGAATCAATTCTTCTCTTGTCTTCCTTATTCATTATCCAGTTTTCACATGTAGATAAGGTGATTGTAAAGACCTTGACTTGGGTCAAGCGCCTCAAAGTGATATCTTTATTCTTTGACACTTTAAAGTGGTCTTGTGCAGCAGACTTACCCAGTAAAATGTCAGGTTTTGGGTTTGTTTGTTTGTTTGTCACTGCCCTTGCTTTTAAGGAACATTCTAACTATACTTCTTCCAAGAAAAGTGTGTTCATTCTTATGACAGTCCATGGTATATTAAATATTTTGCACTAACACCATAATTAAAAGTCAGCTATTTTTTTGTCTTCCTTCATATTGTCCAGTTTTGGGGTCCTTATGAGGTGAGTGAAAATTCCATGGCCTAGATCAGGTGCACCTTAGTTCGCAAAGTCACATTTTGTTTTTCAGCACTTTAACAAGATTTTTTTGTGACACATTTTCCTAATGCAACACATTGTTTGATTTACCAATTGCTGTTTCCATGGTTATTGCTTATAGATCCAAGTAAAATAAAATCTATGACAAATTCAATAGTATCTCAGTTTATCATGAATTTGCTTATTGGTTCAGTTGTAAGGATACGTAAATATGTATATATAGGAGACCTGGTGTGGAGCTGTGGGTTAATGCCCTGTATTTCCAAGTTGATTTGAACCACAAGATTGTTGTTATTGTTATGTGACAAGGAGTTAGT
>NW_006416056.1:0-1432 GCF_000296735.1 Chrysochloris asiatica | reverse complement strand
TTTGAACTGCAAGGTCAGCAGCTCAAGCTCACCAGCTGGTCCTCAGAAACCCTATACAGAGTTGCTATGCGTCAGAACTGACTTGATGACACTTAACAACAACAACAATAAATTATATAGATAGATAGATAGAGAGAGAGAGAGAGAGAGAGAGTCTTGGTGTGGTGCTGTGGGTTAATGTGCCAGACTGCAAGTCTGTTTGAACCACAAATTCAGGGGTTTAATCTCACCATTTGCTCCTTAGAAACTTTATACAGGGTCGCTATGGATCGGAACCGACTTGACAGCACTTAACAACAACTATATATATAGCACAATAATGTGTAAGCCATCACAGTATGACAAACTGACAGATGAGAGGGCTAGATTTGTTTGCATACTAAGAGGAGGAACCAACTCCACAGCACTTAACAACGCAACAACATAGATGGAATAGAAGAAGAATGAGTGAACTGGAATATACAAAAAGCTCAAATATAATTAACTGTGAAAGAACAAATTGAGAAAAGTCAGGAGAATTTCAGAAATCTGTGGGAAAATATTTGTGTCATTGATAAAATTATTTTAAGAAATAATGTCTAAAAACTTCCCAAATTTGTCAAGATACATACTTTTGCACATTCAAGAAGCTTTGTTGTTGTTAGCTGCCATCAAGTCAATACCGATTCATAGTGACCTTATGTACTACAGAAGGAAACACTGCCCTCTCCTGGGCCAACCTAACAATTGTTGCCATGCTTGAGCCCATTGATGCTGCCACTTTGCCAATTCATCTGGCTGAGGTTCTTCCTCTTTTCTCTGACCCTCCACGTTACCAAACATGTCCTTCTCCAGTGACTGCTCCCTCCTGACAATATGTCCGAAGTATGAGAGACAAAGTTTGGCCATGTTGGCCTCCAAGAAGCACTCTGGCTGCAATTCTTCCAACACAGATCTGTTGGTTCTCTTGGCAGTCCATGGTACTTTCAATATTATCCTCCAACACCATAACCCAAAAGCATCAATTTTTCTATGGTCTTCTTATACACTCACTATCCAGCTTTTGCATGCATATGAAGTTATTGAAAATACCATGGCTTGGGTCAGGTGCACCTTAGTCCTCAAGCTGACATCTTTGCTCTTCAACACTTTCAAAAGGTCTTGTGCAGCAGATTTACCCCATGCAATACGTCGTCTGATTTCTTGACTGCTGCTTGCTTGAGTGTTGATAGTTGATCCAAGAAGAAAGAAGTCCTTGATAACTTCAATCTTTTCTTTGTTGATAAGAATGTTGTTTATTGGTCCAGTGGTGAAGATTCCTTCCTTCCTTCCTTTGTCTCTCTCTCTCTCTCTCTTTCTTTCTTTTTTACATTGAGATGCAATCCATACAGAAGGCTGTGGTCTTTGATCTTCATCAGTAAATATTTTAAGACCTCTTCTCTTTCAGCAAGCA
>NW_006416055.1:2014-4338 GCF_000296735.1 Chrysochloris asiatica | reverse complement strand
TGATAGCATTGTGATCTGAGAAGATGCTTTGTAGTATTTTGATATTTGTAAATTTATGTAGATTTGTTTTGTGGCCTAAAACATGGTCTATTCTGGAGAATGTTCCTTGTGCACTTGAGAAGAATGTGTATTGTGCAGTTGTTGGGTTGAATGCTCTGTACACATCTATGAGTTCCAGTTAGCTGAGTGTGTTGTTTAGTTCTTCTGTGTCTTTGTCAAGTTTCTTTCTGGTTGTTTTATCCAATTTTGATAGTGTTGTATTAAAGTCACCCACTATTATTGTAGATTCATCTATTTCTTTCTTCAAGTCTATAAGAGTTTGCTTTAGATATTTAGATATCATTTTTTTGCCTAATTAAACTACAGCTTCGATATAATTATAGTAAAAATCCTGGGAGGTTTTTTGAAATTTATAAAGTGATTTTCAATTATATACGAAAATTAAAGAGCTAAGAAAAACCAAAACAGTTTTGAAGAATAAAAATTTACATGATAAGATATAAGTGTTTATTATAATGCTACTGTCATTAAAAGAGGATGATGTTGGCCAAGAAGAGACAGTACAAACTGCACATATATGGTCACTTGATTTATGACACAAAGGTGCTCCTGCAGTGCACATCAAGAAAGGATGGCCTTTTCAATAAATGTGGCTAGATTAAAGGGACATCCACATGGAGAAGAATGCAATTTGCATCCAAATGTACATCAAACAAAAATAAATTTCAGGTGGATCTAAATGTGAAAGATAAAATAATAAACTTTAAGAATATAGCATAGGAGATTACCTTAGTAACTCTGAAGAACAAATATTTTTAAGTTGTTGTTAGATGGGTGTAGTCGAGTCAGTTCTAACTGGTAGTGAACCTGTGCACAACAGAATGAAACACTGCTTTGTCCTCTGCCAGCCTCTCAATTGTTATGTTCGAGTCCATTACTGCTGCCACTGTGCCAATCCATCTCTTTGGGGTCATCCTGTTTTTCACTGACTCTCCACTTTTCCAAGTAGGATATCCTTCAAGGAGTGATTCCTCCTGGTAATATCTGAAGTATGAGAGATGAAGTCACATCATCTTGGCTTCTAAGGAACATTCTGGCTTTACTTCTTAACCTGGCTTCTAAGGAACATTCTAGCTTTACTTCTTCTGAGACAGATACGTTTATTCTTCTGGCTGTTGATGACACTTTTAGTATTCTTCTTCAACATCATTACTCAAATGCATAAATTCTTCTACAATCTTCCTTATTCATTCTAAAACTTTCATATGCATATGAGCTATTGGGAATACCATGGCTTGGGCCAGGCGCATGTTAATCTTCAAAGTGACATCTTTACTCTTAAAACATTGTAAACAGGTCTTTTGCAGCAGATTTGCTTAATATATTATGTCATTTGATTTCTTAACTGCTGCTTCCATGAGTGTTGATTGTGGATCCAAGCAAAATGAATTTTTTGATCATTTCAATCTTTTTTCCTTTTATCATGATGTTAGTTATTGATCCAGTTGTGATGATTTTTGTTTTCTTTGCACTGAGGTGCAATCCATACTTAAGACCAGTCTTTGATCTTCATCAGTAAGTATTTTAAGTCATCTTTGCTTCCAGCAAGCAATATTGTATCATCTGTATATTGCAGGTTTTAATGGTTCTTCCTCCGATCCTGATGCCATATTCTTCTTCAGATATTCCAGTTTCTCCGATGAATTGCTCAGTATACAAATTGAATAAGTATTATGAAAGAATACTACCCTCGTGCACACCTTTCCAGATATTAAATCATTCAGTACCCCCTTGTTTTGTTTGATTTATGTTGGTTTATGTCCAGATATCTCATGAACACAATTAAGTGTTCTGGGATAACCATTTTTCACAGTGTCATCCATAACTTGTCATGATCCACACAGTTGAAAGCCTTTGCATAGTCAGTAAAGCACAGTAAATATCTTTCTGTTATTCTTTGCTTTCAGTCAAGATCCATTTATGTCAGCAATGATAGACCTAGATTCATGTCCTCTTCTGAATCTGGCTTGAATACTTGGCAATCCTCTGTTGATGTACTGTTGCAGCCATTTTTAAGTTATCTTCAGCAAAATTTTACTTACATGGAATGTTAATGATATTGCTCCATGATTTCTGTGTTCCATTGTGTCACCTCTCTTTGGAATAGGCACAAATATGGATGTCTTCAATCATTTGGCCAGGAAGCTGTCTTCCAGTTTGCATTCAATCAATTCCTGGAAACTTGTTTTTTGTCAATGCTTTCAGTACAGCTTGTAATTCTTCCTTCAGTATCATTGATTCTTGGATCATGTGCAGCTTCTTAA
>NW_006416055.1:0-1759 GCF_000296735.1 Chrysochloris asiatica | reverse complement strand
TGATCTTGAAAATTTCTGTTCAGCTCCTTCACTTCCTCATTTCTTCCATCCCTATGCTAGAAAGCAAGTGTCAGAATCTCTTGGGACATCCATTTTGGACTTTCCTTTCTTTCTCATCTTTTTGATGACCTTATGCTTTCTTTCTGTCTTATGTTCTTGATGTCATCCGACAACTCTTCTGGTCTTTGATCATTAGTGTCTAATACATCAAATCTGCTCTTGAGATGGTCTCTAAATTTAGTTGGGATATATTCAAGGTCATATTTTGACTCTCATGGAGTGTTTTCATTTCCTTATAAGTTTACTATAAATAATAAACTTCTAGAAGATGGTCTAGGAAACTACCTTCACAATTGTGAAGAACATTTTAAAGTAGGACATTAAAAATAATAACCATAAAAACTAACTATAAACAAAAATAAGTATACTAGACTTCACTAAATAGCATATTTATTAACACAGAAATATGATTAAGAGTGAAAAAGTTAAGCCTATTGAATGAGAGATGATACTTTCAGTACATATAATTGACCAAGGACTCACATGCAGAATACTTAAAGAACTCCTACTATTAAAAATGAAAAAGTTAGATGGCTCAGTTAAAAAATAGGCCCCAAACTTGAATGGCTACTTCAAAGAAGATGCTACCAAACAGCTTAACATTACTGGGTTTTGTTTTTGTTTTGTTTTACCACTCTCTTCATCTCCCTAAGATAGCTAAAAAGGTGGCGGGAATACCAAATATAGGTTATAGGCCTCTCATATGCTATTTGGTGCATGTACCTAAACCCATCATATGATGTTATTGTTGATAATTGCTGTCTAGTCTGTTCTGACTCATCGTGACCCTCTATAGTGCTTCTGAGGAACAGCTGATGGGTTTGAACTACCCATCTTGTGACTCATAGTCCAGTGCTGATTCACAGCACCACACCAGAGGTCCAAGCTCATTATATACATTCCCTGTGAAACCAGCAATCGTGCCCAGGTGTACACCAGCAGAAATTAATGAATACGTGTCCCCAAAGGTATGTTTAATAAATCAAAATTAGACATAGTAGCATGAATGCTACACAATCGTATGAATGACTAAATTCCTTTGCAAAGCCAAAGGCATCCCACAAACAGTGCCGAGATAAGCCATCACACTATATACTTTATGAATCTATGCATGTTTTTGTTTTTAAGTGCCGTCAAGTCGGTTCTGACTCATAGTGACTCTCTGTAGAGTTTGCAAGGAGCTGCTGGTGGGTTTGAACAACCAACCTTATGATTAGCAGACCCGTGTGTATGTTATTTAACAAAATAAGTCAAATTATAAATCATTAACAAAAAGAAGCATCTACTCAAAAGTAACCTATATTCTGACTTTTAATACCTGGAATATGTTTTACTATTTTTGAACTGTCTATATATAGAGTCTATATATTAATAGTATGACAGTTTTCAATTTTCTATATACTTTCCTAAGATGAGTCTATACACAGAAAATTTAAAAATAGTTGAAATCTATCCAGGTATTAAAAGACGAAATATAGGTTATTTTTTAGTAGAGCCTTCTTTTTGTTAATGATTTCTAATTTAGCTTCTTTTGTTAAGTAATGTACTCTTGTGCTGTATTAATTGCCTCCTGAAATCAGATGAGAACCTTGGAAATGTTTTGTAGAGAAAGAAGTGAAGGAAGAACCCATATCCTTTTAGTCTACTTAAGTGTCTTTTACATTTACTCCGATTTGTATTGTGGCCAAACCCAACCCAA
>NW_006416054.1:4078-5152 GCF_000296735.1 Chrysochloris asiatica | reverse complement strand
TGGAGTCGGTTCCGACTCATAGTGACCCTGTACAGGGTTTCCGAGGCTGTAAATCTTTATGGGAGCAGAAAGCCTCATCTTTCTCCTGCAGAACAGCTAATAGTTTCTAACTGCTGACCTTGCGGTTCACAATCCGATTCGTAACCACTATGCTACCAGAGCTCCTATCTACATTTGTTTAGCCCTGCAGAATATGTAGCCCTGTCCTGTTTGTCATGCCAACAATGGCTGTCTCTTTAAATACAGAAATCAGTAGACTTGCCAGTTCCATGGTTAAGGCTTTGAATGCCACCTCCCAGACAATGAGTGCCTTGAGTGTAGAACTAGGACAGGTTAGAGAGGAAGTATTAGAAAACCAAGCCACTATTGATGATCTGCTTTTGAGACATAATCATGGCTGCAACAAATTTAAAGGACTATGTTGCTTTAATCTTTCAGACAATTCAGAACTGATTGAGCAAACACTTTAAAATGTTAGAGATATTGTATCCAATGCTAAGCAGATGGAGGGTATCTTTGGCATGATATTGAAAAATTATTACCATTATTGCCAAATCTAGGATGGCTGCATATACTGGAAATTGGGATATTCATTTGCTGTTCATCCTGTTGAATAGCATTATGTAATACTTGCCTCACTCACCCCAAAGTTAATCCACTTAACCCAAAATTGAATGCTGGAGATCAGAGCAATTATTTCCACTTGAATATTTCTCATAGAAATGAGTTTTTAAAAATAGGAGCAACTGTAAAGGTAGAAGTTTTGTAACAAAAAGAGGGGATTAGTTAATCTTACAGCCCAGGAACTGAGGACCCTAGGACCAGCAAGAGAGAAGAGCACAAGTGGAATGTGGGACCCTACCCAGAGAAGCAGTAACACCAGAGATGGAGGCAGAGATGAGGACATAGAAAAAGAGAGCAGCAGAGGACTCTAGACTCATGGAAAGAGAAAGGCTGTATGCTGACAGCCAGGAGGCAGGCTTGCAGAATTTGCAGAATGTACCGTTTGGTTGTTTAAATGATTATATACTCCTGAGTGTTTTTGTGTACATCCTCCCTGCCCCGCCCCCCCCC
>NW_006416054.1:0-498 GCF_000296735.1 Chrysochloris asiatica | reverse complement strand
GTTACATTTATTCCTAGATATTTCATCCTTTGGGTGGCTATTATAAATGGTATTGCTTTCCTAATGTCCTTTTCAGTGCTATCATTATTAGTATAGAGAAATCCAACTGATTTTTGTATGTTGATCTTATACCCTGCCAGTTTGCTGAAACTTCCAATGAGGTCTATCTAGTAGATGTTTTACTGGGTCTTTGGGGTTTTCTGTGCATAGGATCATATCGTCTGCAAATAGAGAGAGTTTTACTTCCTCTTTGCCCATTTGTATGCCTTGCATTTTCCTATCTTGCCATATAGCTCTGGCTAAGTCTTCCAGCACAATATTGAATAGGAGTGGTGACAAAGAGCATCCTTTTCTGGTTCCTGTTCACAGACAGAAGGCTTTCAGTTTCTCTCCATTGAGAATAATATAGGCTGTTGATTTTGTATATATGCTTTTGATTATGTTGAGGAATTTCCCTTCAATTCCTACTTTGTTGAGTGTTTTTATCAGGAATGGATG
>NW_006416053.1:0-4380 GCF_000296735.1 Chrysochloris asiatica | reverse complement strand
GCTAGAGAAACAAGCAGAAAAAAATTGACAACAAAGAAAGCCTAAGATTTATGTGAGCCACTATCAAGAGAAATAATTTACATGTGATAGGAATTCCAGAACAGGCAGAGACAAACTCATCCAGAATATCGTCCAAATCGTCCAAGAGTTGTTGGAAGAAAACTTCCCTAACATCATGAAAGACAAGAAGATAGCTACACAAGAATTTAAACAAATGCCAAATAGGATAGGCCCCAAAAGGAAAAAAAAAAAAAAGACATAATCAAATTTTTCAAAACCAAAGACAAGGAAAAAATTTGAGTGCAACTCAGGAAAAATGAAATTTTACCTACAAAGGAGAACTAATAAGACTTAAAAATCTGATTTCTTAGCAGAAACCATGTAGGCAAGAATACAAGGGAATGGCATATATAAATCTCTGAAACAAAAATATTGCCAACCTAGAATCATATATTCAGCAACACTGTCCATCAAATATAACAGCGAAATTAGGTCATTGCAGACAAACAGAAATTAAAAGAATTTGTAAAAGCCAGACCTTACAAAAAATACTAAGGGGAGTTCTTAGGCTAGAGAACCAACAACAACAGACAACAACCTGAGAGTAACATACATGACAATATCACATAGATTCAATCCAGATATAGACGTATGCAAAGTAAAACAGACCTATAAGATAAGAACTAGAGACACAGTTGTAACAACAAAAAACCCACAAAGTAAAAAGAGGGTATAATGTAGTTACAGAACTTCCAAATCAAGATGAAATAAAATAGATTTCAAGAAAAAAATTAAAATAAACCTAACTGCAACTCTTAAAAACTAGATCAAACCTTACTCCTAGCCCTAGCCCAACACTTACCCTTAACACTAACCCTAGTCCCAACCATAACCCTAACAATACATGAAGTCCTAGGCCTAGCCTAGACCTGCCTAGCCATTGTTCAAACCCTAATCCTCATTCCTTACTCCTACCCAGCCCCACCAAACATCAAAAAATATAGCCAAAATGCTCCTTAGAAGCGAGTATGATGAGAATTTGTCTCACTTACATTGGTCATGTTATCAGGAGGAACCAGTCCCTGGAGAAGTACATCATGTTTGTCAAAGCAGAGGGTCAGTGAAAAAGGAGGAGACTCTCAATGTGATGGATTGACACAGTGGCTACAACAACGGGCTCAAACGCAGCAATGATTGTGAGGATGGCCCAGGAACTGACAGTGTTTTGTTCCATTATGCACAGGATTTTAGACTCAGACCAACTCAACAACATCTAATAGCTGTACTACAGTTTGTTTATCTATTCCCTTAGTGACGAACATCTTAGTTATTTCCAATTTTTGGTAATTATGAATTAAGCTGCTATAAACATTTGTATGCAGGCTTTTATGTACACATGTTTTCAGCTCATTTGAGTAAACACCTATATAGTGTGACTGTTGTTGTTTTTAAGTGCCATCAAGTCAGGTCCGACTCATAGTGACCCTGTACAGGGTTTCCAAGGAGCAACTGTGAGTTTGAACTGCTGACCTTTTGGTTCAAA
Source organism: Chrysochloris asiatica (assembly GCF_000296735.1). Lineage (NCBI taxonomy): Eukaryota > Metazoa > Chordata > Mammalia > Afrosoricida > Chrysochloridae > Chrysochloris > Chrysochloris asiatica. The sequence goes on along the minus strand of NW_006416053.1, from coordinate 2,837 downwards.
CTGACCTTGAGGTCCAGTGCCATAGTTAGATCAAATGTTTAGCTTTGTAAAAAACTGTCAAGACTGTTTTTGGCATTTCAAAATGACTGTGCCATTTTGAATTCCCACCGTGTTCCTCTTTAACGTATTTTAGTTTTCATTTTCTTGACGATAGTCAGTCTAGTGGGTGTGCCCTCTCATCATGAAGATGTTGCTTGTCCAGACAATGTTTTGTTTTGTTATACAGAAGGTCCCATGAATTCTAACTTGCTCAATGACAATTAACAATGAGAGTATAAATGGGTATGCTTTGGAAAACAATTTGGCATTATCTTATAAAGCTGGATATTGGTGTGCCCTATAAATTAGTCTCTGGGTGGTGCAAAGTGTTAAGCATTTAACTATGTTTAAAGGCTGCTGATTCAAACCCATGCAAAAGAAGAAAGTTCTAGTGATTTGTATATAATAGGTTACAGTCTTGAAAGCCCTACTGAACAGTTCTCTGAACACATGGGGTCACCATGAGTTGGAAGTTACTTGATGACCATTGGTTATAAACTAGTAAATCTATTGTGTTTAAATGACCAAGAAAAAATCTTGGGCATATACACCAGAGATCTATACAATAATGCTCACAGCAACATTTTTAGAAATAGCAAAAAAGAAAGAAAAAAAAAAGATAACATTACAAATGCCTATAGACAGGAAAATGAATAAATTGTGGTTTAGTTACACAACAGAATGTACTTGCTGCTGTTGTGAGGTACTATTCAGTTGGTTCTGGCTCACAGCAACCCTGTGTACAACAGAATGAAATACTGTCCAGTCTTGTACCATCTTCACAATCGTTGATATTTTGAGTCCATTGCTGCAACCAGTATGTCAGTCCATCTCATTGAGGGTCTCCCACTTTTTGACTGACCCTCTGATTTGCCAAGCATGATGTCCTCCTCCAGGAACTGATTCCTTCTGATAACGTATCCAAAGTATATAAGACCCTACTATATTTTCTCACATGCCATTTGAAATCTTTTCAGCTCTTTTACTTCATCATTTCTTCTACTTAGTTAGCTACTCATGTTCAAGAACAGATTTCAGAGTCTGTTCTGATCTCCATTTTGGTCTTTTCTTTATTTCCTGCGTTTTAAAGGATCTTTTGCTTTCTTCATACATATCCTTGATATTATCCCACAATTCATCTCATCTTCAGTCATTAGAGTCCAATGCATCAAATCTGTTCTTGAAATGGTTTCTAAATTCAAGTGGTATATTCTTAATGTCATACTTTGGATTTCATGGGCTTGCTTTAATTTGCTTCTGCTTCAACTTAAACTTGCATTTAGAGCAATTAATGGTCTGTTCCACATTCAGCCCTGGCTTGTCTGACTAATGGTATTGAGCATCTTTATTGCCTCTTTCCCCAGATGTAGTCAGTTTGATTCCTGTGTATTCCATCATGTGAGATCCACATGCATAGTCTTCATTTGTGTTATTGAAACAAAGGTATTTTGCAATGAATTAGTTAATGGTCTTACAAAATTCTATTATGTGATTTCTAGAGTCATTTCTATCACCAACGTCATATTTCCCATCTACCAATCCTTTTTCTGTTTTCAACCTTCGCATTATAATTATTAGTAATTATCCATGCATCTTGATTGAATGATCAATTGCAAACTTGTTGTTGCTAGGTGCCATCGAGTCAGTACCGACTCCTAGCAACCCTATGTACAATAGAACGAAATACTGCCCGGTCCTGAGCTAACCTCACAATTGTTGCCATGCTTGAACCCATTGATGCTTCCATTTTACCAATCCATCTCACTGGGGCTCTTCCTCTTTTTCTCTAACACTTCACCCTACCAAACATGATATCCCTCTCCAGTGACTGGTCCCTCCTGACAATATGTCTGAAGTATGAGAGATGAAGTTTGGCCATCCTGGCCTCCAAGGAGCACTCTGGCTGTACTTCTTCCAGCACAGATTTGTTTGTTCTTTTGGCAGCCCATGGTACTTTCAGTATTCTTCTCCAACATCATAACTCAAATGCATCAAATCTTCTATGATTTACCTTATTCACTGTCCAACTTTCACATGCAAACTGTAGAAGTTGGTAAATATTTTCAGTTTCCTCATCTTTAGCATTAGTGGTTGGTGTGTAAATTTGAATAGTCATAGTAACTTGTCATCCTCGTCATCCTTGTTGTTGTTGTTGTTTTTGTTAAGGGTTGTCCAGTTGGTTCGACTCATAGTGACCCTGCATAGGGTTTTGGAGGAGCAGCTGGTGAGTTTGAACTCTTGATCTTGTGATCCAGCACATTATCCTGCAGCGCTACCACACCAGGACTCTTTATTATCCTTTCACTGAAATCATTCTACTTCAGGATAGATCTTGAAATGTTCTCTTTGCCAATGAATGCAATAATTTTCCTCTTCAGTTTTGTGATTCCTTTTGTTTATTATTTCCTCCTAAAGATTTTAAAGATCCAAGCCCAGACTTTTGCAGCACTGGACCATAGGTGGGATACAGGCAGGTGAGGCAGAGAACATGGATCTGGGAATGGGCTCTTAGGTTTTGTTCAGTTAGGGGATATAGATATGGGTGCTTCTGCTGCCCAGGCAAGTGGAACAGCAGACAAGACTGAGTCACTCTGCTCCTACCTCACTTGCTTCTTCTCACTGCCACCGCTGCCACCATTCTCCAGTCTCTAAACTCCACCAGAAACTCCAGCACAGCAGCAGCAGTTGCAACGAAGCTGACTAGAAGTGGACCCCATAAGGTTTTTGGGTTTTTTTAATGTTTTATTGTGAATTATATGATAGTTTACATGGGAGAACTTTAGTTTTACATTCATTCC
>NW_006416052.1:3173-4601 GCF_000296735.1 Chrysochloris asiatica | reverse complement strand
TAAAGTTTAAAATGCTTTTAAAGAGCATTAAAAACAAATATTTGATATCAAGATTCATAGTAATTAATGAGACTATAGGCCTGTTCAGCCGCACCATTTTCTTAATTTAGACTTTTTGTTTAAGCTTCATAACATCTACCACTTAATTTTTATAGTAAAATGCTTATGAAATAAAGTAAATATTTATCTGATACACAAGAATTTAAAATCACAGAAAAATTCAGAAGGAGACAGCAAGATATCTTCAGATGTTAGAAATAGTTTATTTGTTTACTAGATTGTGGGTTAATGTGTTGGACTGCGAAGTCTGTTTGAGCCACAAGGTCGATGGTTCAAGCTCACCAGCATTCATCGGAAACCTAACACAGGGTTGCTATAGGTTGGAACTGACGCAACAGCATGTAACAACAACAACACATTAAAAGGAGTCCTGGTGTGGTGCTGGGGGGTTAATTCACTGGACTGCAAGGTCAGTTTGAACCTTAAGGTCAACTGTTCAAGCTCACCAACTGTTTTTTGGGATTCCTATACAGGGCCGCCATGGTAGGAACCAATTTGATGGCACTTAACAACAACAACAATATTAAAATACTACAAGATAAGTTCTCTAAAATAGCTCCTCTCTGAAAAAAAAAATATTGCTTCTATGCTGCATTATGAAAATATATAACATTGTTATTGACAAGAGGGTACAGTTCTCCCTGTTCCCAAACCCTCATGGTAGATGGGGACATGGCCAGTCCTTGCCCTCACCAATCCAGTGGCCAGTGGCACTCCCTCATGTTTAGGCTTGGGTTCCTGATATAGTACCACTGCTTCTGGTGACATGTGACCCCTGCCTGGACTACGCTACATAAACAGTGAACAGAGAGCTAGCTGTAGTCACACTTCCAGCCTCTACCATATATACCAGGAGATAGGTGGTGAGTATCTGGATATACACCAAGTAAACAGAAATAAGTACAACATCAAATTTTCTTAGAGAAAAGAAACAGTTTCTGTTAAACAAATAAACAATACAGAGTGCCTCAAACAAGTGACCAAAATACAGAGTCGGAAAATATAACACTACAATGGTATAGATACTACCTGATAAGTAATTTAAAATGCTGGAGCCAACACAACTGGGGCCAACTGCCTGTCTGACAATTGCCTTATCTCCATGACCCAAGCAGACAGATTAACCATGAGTAGGGGCAATGGGTTGTTGTTGTTGTTATGTGCCGTGGAGTCGGAACCGACTCATAGCGACCCTGTACAGGGGCAATGGGAGATGAGAAATAAAAGAAAGACACAAGACAGATTTGAAATATAGAGTAGTTGGGACCAGGTGGGACACAGCACTCTGATGCAGATACTGCGACACTGACCAAGGCAGTGAGTTTATTTTATACACAACTCAAGGGGAGGTGCTTGGGAGCAGGGAAA
>NW_006416052.1:0-1513 GCF_000296735.1 Chrysochloris asiatica | reverse complement strand
CCTCCTTTTGCTACAAAATGTCTACCTGTACATTTCCAACCCTCTCAATCAATCCTGATAAAAATTATTCACTATTGTATCACAAGAGACCTATCTGCATCTCCTTTCACTAGCTCCACCCAGACATGTTGGATACTACTCAGTGGAGAGTCTACCTTCCTCCAGGCCCTCTGGATCTAGGCTTCCTCTTGAAAGCTTATAAGCCAGTCACTTCTTGCCTTTGTAGCCCCCAATTTTGGTAGCCAATATCCAAGTTGCCCATCCCTGTCTATTCTGTGTATGGAGGGGGTGGAAATGATCCTCGCTGTAAAGATTCATTCCCTCTTTTGAGTTACTGCATCCATAGGTGTAGGTCAAGTTCATCAAATTTTATCAGATTACTCTTTTTTTTACTTCTTTCTTCTTCTAGTTGAATTCTGATCATCCAGTCATTTAAGCCAGGTCAAGTGGGTATTATCTGCAAGTGTTGGTGTTCTTATGCATATACCCTCTCTTATCAGCTGGATGCTTCACTCTCCACTCTAGTCCTCTGTGGATATGTCACTGACTCTCAGCCCAAAAGTCACTAGGTCTTGCCACACTGATGGCCAACCAGGTTTCCACCCGGGTTCACAGGAGTCTATTGAACCTTGTAGGGCACAGCTTACATCTTCATTGCTGTTTTTGCCTCACGTCTCCTAATCAGTGATGAACGTGGTCACCAATCAGAGTGTGTATTCCCATTGAGTCTTAGTCTTGGAAGGGGGTTTACTCTGAGGGGATTCTACCCCTTGCCTTGATGTATCTTGGGTGAGAAATTTGCTTGTTCTTGTAGCAACCAGTCAGACTGCCTATATTGTTTTGTATTTTTCCTGTCAGTCTTTCTTTCAAGAAATATCTTCTGTTCTTCTAGCCACTCCAGGATGGTCTGCTTGTCTTTTCAAGTGGAAATTTCCCACCTTAGGAGAGGTTCAAGATTCCATCTATGATCTTATGTAATGCAGAGGTTCCACAGGAAGCCTCCTTTACTGGGCGCATTGTAGCCCCATTTTAGGTATTGCAATCAGTTATAGGCAGAAGACAGACTTACAAGCTTTCTATGGTGATATTTCTGACTATTCCTTTCTCTCCCCTCAAGTGTCTATTTTGTAATGGTATTCCAGCAAAACCAAGATTCAAAAGACAGCTAAGGATCTTAACATTATTTCCACCCCTTTACCCCATTGCAACCATGTCTCAATCCCTGTATCCCAGAGTCTTGTTGTTCCAAGGTTGTGCATACATCATTATTTACCTCTGTCTCACTTAGTCCATGCAAACCTGCCTAATATCTTTCCTGTTTGCTTTGTTCTTGTGTATTGCCTCCCTCCCTAGCACCGAACCAATCTATTCCCTGCCCTGTGCTCCACCTTCCCCTCCTTCCTCACCCCACCCTCCACACTCTGGTAACCAGCAAAAAATCCCTCCACTTTATTTATTTTTATTTTTTCTTAAATGTTTTATTGTGAATTATGTGATAGTTTACATGGGAGAA
>NW_006416051.1:3385-4455 GCF_000296735.1 Chrysochloris asiatica | reverse complement strand
TATAAGGTTATCAGTGACTAAATATTTAGGAGTAGTTTCTCCTTTTTTCTAGTGTTTCTTCATCTGGCAGTTAATTTGAAACTTGTCCACCATGGGTGACCCTGCTGGTATTTAAAATACCAGTGGCATAGCTTCCAGAATCACAGCAATTCAAAAGCCACCACAGTACGACAAACTGACAGATGAGTGGTGCTTCCTTTGATAAGTTAGTTTAAAATTTTGGTAGTTTAAAATTTGGTGGTTTTAAAGGGTAAAATGTGAAAAATATGGAACAATAGTGGTTATACAGTCAATAGGAATACACAGAATCACTCTATCTAAAAGAACTGTTCAATATCCAGTGATTTCAAAAAGCACAATATGATCAAGAACCAATGGTTCTGAACGAAGAGTTCAAGACGCATCTTGAACTCTATCAGACAGCTGTGAAGGCAACAATCTGAAAGAGGACATTAAAGTCATACTCATATTAGGCTACAGATTTTTTTTTTTTTTTCTTCTCTCCCTCCTCTCCCTTTTCTGCACGTATAGACTACAGTATCCAGTCTATGGTTTTTTTTTTTTTTGTTTTTTTTTTGGTAGAGTTGTTCTTTTTTTGTTTTGTTTATTTTTTCTGTTGCTGTTTTGCTCTTTTATGCCCTCTCTTCTACCTTGGGGGACTCTTTCTCTCCCTATATTACCAAAGAAAAGACAACAACTGCTGCCATATAGTCAAGCTACAATTATACTCTATGGTTGGTCATGGTTATGTGCCATGGAGTCGGTTCCGACTCATAGTGACCCTGTACAGGGTTTCCGAGGCTGTAAAACTTTATGGGAACAGAAAGCCTCATCCTCTCCCATTGAACAGCTGGTAGTTTTGAACTGCTTACCTTAAGGTTTGCAGCCCAATTTGTAACCATTATGCTACCAGAGCTCCTTTCACACTCTGCAAAACACCCAAATCCAAGAAACAAGCAATAACAACTGCCATATACCAGGGTGCAAGACAACACCTAAGAAAGTTATGCTGAGTTAAGCAACAAGAAGATTGAAAAGGGAAGACCATATCCTGATCACATCTACCTGGA
>NW_006416051.1:0-1100 GCF_000296735.1 Chrysochloris asiatica | reverse complement strand
GAAAGCGGTGCTGAGAGGACTATTTATTGTAATAGATGCACACATCCAAAAAGAAGAAAGAACTAACATTATCATATTAACACAGCATCTTCAACAATTAGAAACAAACCAAGAGAGGGAACCTACAGCCACTAAAATAAAAGAAATAATAAAGACTAGGGCAGAAATAAATGAGATAGGAAACAGAAAAACAATAGAAAGACTCAACAGGACAAGAAGCTGGTTCTTTGAAAGGATTAACAAGATTGACAGACTATTGGAAAACCTAACAAAAGAAAAGAGGGAGAAGATACAAATAAGACTCATTAGAAGCCACATGATGCTGTCACAACAGAACAAAAGGAAATCAAAAGGTTAATAACAGAATACTATGAGAAGTTGTACTCCAACAAATTTGAAAAATTAGAAGAGATGGATACATTTTTAGAAAAACATGACCTACCTAAATTTACACAGAGTGAAGTAGAAAACCTGAACAGACCCATAACAAAAGAAAACATTGATAAAGTCATCAAAAACTGCCAACGAAAAGAAGTCCAGGGCCATATTGATTCATGGGTGAATTCTACCAAACATTTAGGGAAGAGCTGTCACCAATTCTACTCAAATTGTTCCAGAATATAGAGGAGGATGGAAAACTTCCTAATTCATTTTATGAAGCAAGCATAACCGTCATGCCCAAACCAGGGAAGGACATCACTAAGAAAGAAAATTATAGACCAATATCCCTTATGAGCATAGATGCAAAAATTATCAACAAAATCCTAGCCAACAGAATTCAGCAGCACATCAAAAAGATAATACATCATGATCAAGTGGGGTTTTATCAGGGATGCAAGGATGGTACAACATTAGAAAAACAATCAATGTTATCCACCATATAAATAAGAAAAAAGAAAAGAACCACATGATCATACCGATAGCTGCAGAAAAGGCATTTGACAAAATCCAACATCCATTCCTCATAAAAAACACTCAACAAAGTAGGAATTGAAGGGAAATTCCTCAACATAATTAATAGCATATATACAAAACCAACAGCTTACATTACTCTCAATGGAGAGATACTGAAAGCCTTCCCTCTGCAAACAGGAACCAGA
>NW_006416050.1:3526-4497 GCF_000296735.1 Chrysochloris asiatica | reverse complement strand
CTAGATCCAGAGGGCCTGGAGGAAGGTAGAATCTCCAGTGAGTAGTAGTCAATCTGACTAGGCGGGGCTGATTCAATGAAATGCAGACGGGTCTCTTGTGATACAATAGTGAATAATTGTTATCAGGACTGATTGAGAGGGTCAAAAATGTAAAGGCAGACATTTTATAGCAAGGAGGGGAGTGATTAACTTTTCAGTCTAGGAGCGGAAGTCCCTAGGACCATCAAGGGAGAAGAGCAGAGAACAGGACCCTACCCAGAGAAGCAATGATGCCTGAAATGGAGCCAGAGATGATGACGTGGAGTGATGGAGCAGCTGGACACTTTAGATCCAGAGAGGGAGAGCGATTGTGTGCTGAAGACCTGGGGAGTACGGGGGAAGGATTGCATGGAGGGGATTGTAACCATGGCAATGAGACAATATATGATAGAATTAATGTAAAACTAATGTTCTCCCATGGAAACTATCACATAATTCACAATAAAACATTTAAGAAGAAAAAAAAAATCCTGATGCTAAATATATTCCAAATTCTTGAATTATTTGCTCAGCAAACTGTGAAAGTATGTAAATCTGATACATATATTATCCCTTTGTTTCATTAAACCTAACTGTCTCTTGGTCTATGATTCCTCATGAGCACTATTAAGTGTTCTCAGCAACACATACCCAACATAAAATAAAATAAACCTACTGTCATTGAATTGACTCCAAATCATAGTGACCCTCTATAGTGTTTCTGAGATGGTAAATCTTTATGGGAGTGACAGTTTCGTCTACTTCTCATGGAGTAGTAACCAAGAGGCAGTTTTCTGAACAGAACATGGGAACACTGAATGGTTTTAAATTAGGAAAGGTGTGCGACAGGATTGTGTTCTTTCACTATACTTATTCAACCTGTATGCTGAGCAAATAATCCAAGAAGCTGGGCTATATGAAGAAAAATGTGGCATCAGGATTGGAGGAAGACT
>NW_006416050.1:0-1501 GCF_000296735.1 Chrysochloris asiatica | reverse complement strand
AAAGCCTTTGCGTAGTCAATAAAGCACAGGTAAACACCTTCTAATATTCTCAGCTTTCAGCCAAGATTCATCGTACACAAGCAATGATATCCCTCATTCCACGGCCTCTTCTGAATCTGGCTTAAACCTCTGCAAGTTCTCTGTCAATGCAGCCATTTCTGTATTACCTTTAGCAAAACTTTACTCACACGAGATATCAAAGAGATTGTCTGATGATTTCTGCATTCTGTTGGGTCACCTCTCTTTGGAATAAGCACAAATATGGATCTCTTCCAATCAGTCAACAAGATAATTGTCTTCCAAATTTCTTGGCAGAGAAGACTGAGTGCCTCCTGTGCCACCTCACTTTCTTGAAAAATTTCAGTTTTTATTCCATCAATTCCTGGTGCCTTGTTTTTGCAAATTCCTTCAATGCACCTTGGACTTCCTCCTTCAGTATCATTGGCTCTTCATCATATGCTACCCCTTAAAATGGTTGAACATTAACCATTTCCTTTGTGGTACAGTGACTCTGTGTATTCCTTCCATTTTCTCTTGATGTTTTTTGCATCATTCAATAACTTGCCCAGAGAATCTTTCAGTAATGAAGGTTGAGGCTTGAATTTTTTCTTCAGTTCACCCAGCTTGAGAAATATTGAGCATATTCATCCTTTTTAGTTTTCTGATTCCAGATCTTTGCACATTTATTGTAATATTTGGTTTTATCTTCTTGAGCTGCTTTTCAATGGATGTTTACAGCTGTTTCTCTTCATTTTGAGTTGTGCCTCATCAGCATATGATGGTCCTGTGGGCTTTTCTCCCACAAGCTTTACTCCATTCTCATTATCACGGTCAACTCTATTTTTAGGAGGCAGCTCTTCCCCAGTCGCATTTTGAGTGCCTTCCAACCTGAGGGGCTCATTTTCTGGCACTATAACTGGCAGTGTTTCTCTGTTATTCATAAGGTTTTCCGTGACTAAAGATTCGGAAGTAGTTTGTCACTCTCTTCCTAGTCTGTCTTTGTCTGGAAGCTCATCTAAAAGCTGTCCACCATGGGTGACTGTGCTGGTTATTTAAAATACCAGTGGCATAGCAACTCACAAGCCCCCACAGTATGACAAAATGACAGACAAGTGGTGGCCGTTTGGTTTTAAGTGGAAACTGTCACTTTAAGTTTTGAGGAGATCTGTGCACATGTGTAGTAGAACCCTCCAGTGGTGGGAGTGGGGTATCCATCCGCTCAGGCATCCCCTCTTGTCACCAAAATGAAGGTGGTGTGCAGACAGCGAGAGACCAATGAACAGATACCAAAAAAATGAATATCCACACCTGTATCTCCTCGGTTCTGTCAGGCATTCGTGTCTTTTCTGATCCTTCCCCCACTTGGTTTCTCCCAAGATGGCGGCTCTGGGAATAGCTAAGTGTCTTGAATTAGAAAGCAACAGATTTCTTTATTCTCCTACAAATTCCCCTAACTGTAAGACTTCCAATCTTCTTAATATTCCTTTATATATGGTTCAGA
>NW_006416049.1:3721-4444 GCF_000296735.1 Chrysochloris asiatica | reverse complement strand
GACTCAGTAAAAAAGCTACTAGACCTCATTGGAAGATTCAGCAAAGTGACAGGATATAAGACCAACATACAAAAGTCAGTTGGATTCCTCTATACCGATAACTATAGTCTGAAAAGGACATTAGGAAAGCAATACCATTTACAGCAGCTGCCCAAAGGATGAAATATCTGGGAATAAATGTAACCAGACAGACAAAGGACCTATACAAAGAAAACTACAAAACACTACTAAAAGAAACCAAAAGGGATCTGCAAAAATGGAAGACTGTACCATGCTCCTGGATAGGAAGACTTAACTATGTGAAAATGTCAATACTGCCTAAAGCAATTTAAACATATAATGCAATTCCAATCCAGATTCTAACAACATTCTTCAAAGAGATGGAAACAATTACAAACTTTATATGGAAAGGATAAGCAAAGCACTGCTTAAGAAGAATAAAGTTGGAAACCTCTCACTCCCCGACTTCAAAATTTATTACACGGCTACAATGTTCAAAACAGTTTGGTACTGGTACAGTGAAAGATACATTGATCAATGGAACAGAATTGAGAATCCAGAAATTAACTTATCCATATACAGCCAACTGAGTTTTTACAAAGTACCTAAATATATCACATGGGGAGGTGATAGTCTCTTCAACAGAAAGAGTAATCTGCTACAGTTTGATGAACTTGACTAACACCTAATGATGCAGTAGCTCAAAAGAGGGAACAAATCTCT
>NW_006416049.1:698-1721 GCF_000296735.1 Chrysochloris asiatica | reverse complement strand
TACCGACTCAATGGCACCTAACAACAACAATAAATGTAATATCACACAGACATGAGCTTTCTCTCTATCACAAAATCTAATTCCAGAAGACAGTGATGTTGTTGTTGTTGTTAAGTACTGTGGAGTTGGTTCAGACTCTTAGTGACCCTGCACAGGGTTTCCGAGGCTGTAAATCTTTATGGGAGCAGAACGCCTCATCTTTCTCCCCCGGAACCGCTGGTAGTTTCAAACTGCTGACCTTGAGGTTAGCAGCCTGATTCATAACCACTACGCTACCAGAGCCCCTTAGAAGACAGTGATACAGCACTTAAAACCATTATGCATTAAAGATGTAATTTAAAAATTTAAATCTAATATACAGGGTAGGTAGAGATGGGCAACTTAGACATTGGCTACCTAAAATGAGGGGGTGAAAAAGGTACTAAGTGTTTGGTTTACAAGTTTTCACGAGGGAGTTTAGTTTAAGAGTGTGCAGGGGGTGTGGGATGGAGGTAGAGTCCCCACTGAATAGTTTTCATCTTGTCTAGATGGGGCTGGTGAAAAGAGATGGGGATAAGATTCTTAAGATTCAATAGTAAGTAATTGTTATCATGACTAATTGCGACTCTCACAGTTGTAAAGGTAGAATTTTGTAACAAAAATGGGGGAGTAGTTAATCTTATAGTCCAGAAACAGAGAACCCTAGGACCATCAAGGATGATGTGCACAAGCAGAATATAAGATCCAATCCAGAGAAGCAGCCACACCAGAAATGGGGGCAGAGATGGGGACTTGGAGAGAGGGAGCAGCTGAGGACTCTAGATTCATGGAAAGAGGGATTGAGAGCTGGTGGCCAGGAGGCAGACTTGCAGAATGTGCCCTTTGGTGGTGTAAATTATTATATATGCCTGAGTGTTTAAAAAAAAAAAAAAGCTAAAATGAATACAGAGAAATACTGTTAACTGATGGTACATGGATGGGATTATAATCATTGTAATGAAACAAAATATATGATTTGTTGAATATAAAACTGATGATTGGCCT
>NW_006416049.1:0-598 GCF_000296735.1 Chrysochloris asiatica | reverse complement strand
TTTTTTTTTTTTTCCATTTTTCTACAAATTTTAATTTATTTATATTTTTTGAGTAGAAGATACAGGAAAACAGAATGCTTTATAGCAATGGTAGAAAGCAAATATTAAGTGATCAAGCATTTTTAGTATATCATCAGTATTTGATATTCATGACAGATATCTTATTTGGTATCTGTTGGCTACTCCATCCTTTTTTATACATGTTTAACACATACATACTCTGCTCTGGTAGCATAGTGGTTATGAGTTGGGCAGCTAACCTCAAGTTCAGCAGTTTGAAACTACCAGGTGTTCCATGCCAGAAAGGTGCCGATATCTGCTCCGGTAAATATTTACAGCGTTGGAACTCCTATACAAGGTTGCCACTATGGGTCAGATCCAACTGCATGGCACACCACTACCACTACCACTCTGCTTAATGATCCCATAAAGATTTACAGCTTTGGAACCCCTTTACAGAGTAACTAGGAGTCAGAACTGACTCAAGGGCACACAAGAACCATTCCATGCCATAGTGGAATACTTATCTATACTTAACATAGCTTAAAATATCCTACTTGTATTTTCTGAAAACAGTTATTCTTCCTTTTTTTTTTTT
>NW_006416048.1:2617-4387 GCF_000296735.1 Chrysochloris asiatica | reverse complement strand
ACTCATAGTGACCCTGTACAGGGTTTCTGAGGCTGTAAATCTTTATGGGAGCAGAAAGCCTTATCTTTCTCCTGCAGGCAGCTGATAGTTTCAAACTGCTGACCATGAGATTAGCAGCCCGATTCGTAACCACTACACTACCAGAGTGTGTAGTCACTTTTAAAACAGTTGTGAAGAGGTATTTGCAACGAATAAGTCGTTAGTCTTGCAAAATTCTGTCATGCGATCTCCAGCATCATTTCTGTCACCACGGCCATATTTTTTATCTACTAATTCTTTCTCTTTGCTTCCAACTTTTGCATTCCATTCACTAGTAATAATCAATGCCTCTCGTTGCATATTTGATCAATTTCATACTGAAAAATTTGGTAGAATTTTAAAATGTCATCATCACTGACTTTAGTGTTTGGTGCATACATTTGTATAATTTTTCTGTTTACTGATCTTCCTTGTGGGAATATGAACATTACCCTATCACAGACAGCATTGTACTTCAAGATATATCTTGAAATTCTCTTTATGATGACAAATGTGATGCCATTCTTCTTGAATTTATGGTTCTTGGCATGGTAAACGATAAGATTGATTAAAAATGATGAATACCTGTTCATTTCAGCTCATTAATGTCTAGGACATCTGTCTTTATAATTCCATTTCATTTTGACAAGTTCTAATTTTCCTAGATTCACACTTTGTACATTCCATGTTCCAATGATTAATGGATGTTTTCAATGATTTCTTCTTATCTTGAGTTGTGCCTCAATCATCACATGAAGGTCTCCCACACTTTGCTCCATCCACACCATGACGGTCAACTCTACTTTGAGGAGGCAGATCTTCTTCAGGCCTATTTTGAGTGCCTTCCAACCTGAGGGGCTCATCTTCCGACACTATATCCTGGCAATGTTCTGTTGCTATTCATAATGTTTTCATCTCCCAGCACTCTATCTGAATGTTCTTCTGAGATTCATAAGGTTTTAAATGGTGCTGTAGGATAAACACTGAATTGCTAACTGCAAGGTCGGCAATTCAAACTCACCAGATGCTCATTGGAAGCTCTATACAGGGTCAATATGGGTCAGAATTGGCTCAACAATACTTCACAACAACAACAAATCTTCAGAACTGGTCTCCTTTGTTTCTTCCTAATCTGTCTTAGTCTGGAAGTTCTGCTGAAGCCTGTCCACTACAGATGATCCTGCTGGTATTTAAAATACCGGCATACCTTCCAACATCACAGCAACAACACACAAGCACCTGAATATGACAAATCGACAGATGAGTGATGCTTTGCCCATACAATGCTTCAGTACTGCAATCCGAGGGTTGGATTTTGTATTCAATTTTTTTAAATTTGTGAAATGCTGAGTGTGTTGGTTCTTCTCTTTTGGCTTTCTAATTCCAGGTCTTTGCACATTTCATGATAATATTTGACTTGTCTTCTCAAGCTGCCCTTTGAAATTCTTTCTTCATCTCTTCTACTTCATTTCTTCTAGTTACTTTAGTTTTTCTACTCTCAACAGCAAGTTACGGAATCTGATGTCCATTTTGATCTTTTCTTTCTTGCCTGCCTTTTTAGTGACTTTTTACTTCTTCATGTATGATATTCTTAATGCCATCCTACAACTCTTCTGGTCTTCCATAATTAGTGTCTAATGCATAAAGTCTGTTCTAGAGATGATCTCTAAACTGAGGTGGGAAATATCCAAGGTCATATTTTGGCTTTTGTGGTCTTGTTTTAATTTTCTTCAGCTTCAGCCTAAACTTGCA
>NW_006416048.1:0-1657 GCF_000296735.1 Chrysochloris asiatica | reverse complement strand
CCAGCATCATAGCAGCACACAAGCCACCACAGCACAACAAACTGACAAATGAGTGGCGAGTCTCCAGCATGGAGAATTCTTCCACTGAATCACCACTGCCTTTGCATGGCCTTTCTGTAGCTGTTGTTGTTAGGTACCGTTGAGTTGTTCCAGCCCATAGCGATCCTATGTAAAACAGACCAAAATTCTGCATGGTTCTGCACCATCCTCACAGTTGTGCCATGCTTAAGCCCATTGTTGCTGCCACTGTGCCAATCCATGTCATTGAGGGTGCCCTTCTTCTTTGCTGTCCCTCCATTTTACCAAGCATGAGATCCTTCTCCAGAGACTGGTCCTTCCTAATAATGTGTCCAAAGTATGACAGATGAAGTCTGATCATTGTGGCTTCTAAGGAGCATTCTGGTTGCACTTCTTCCAACATAGATTTGCTTGTTCTTCTGGCAGTCCATGGTACCTTCAATATTTTTTTCCAACACCCAAACTCAAATGTACCAATTCTTCTGCAGTCTTCCTTAGTCATTGTCTAACTTTCACATGCATATGAGGCTATTGAATATACCATGGATTGGGTCAGATGCGTTTTAGTCCTCAATGTGACATCTTTGCTCTTGAACACTCTAAAGAGGTCTTGTGCAGCAGATTACTTTCATTAGTGTTGATGGTGGATCCAAGCAAAATCAAGTCTTTGACAACTTCAATCTTTTTTTCCATTGATCATGATGGTATTTATTGGTGCAGTGGTGAGGAATTTTGTTTTCTTTACATTGAGGTGCAACCCATATCAAAGGTTGTGGTCTTTGATCTTCATCAGTAAGTATTCCAAATTCTCTTAGCTTCTAGCAGGCAAGGTTGCATCATCTGCATATTGCAGGTTGTTAATGAGTCTTCCATCAATCCTGATGCCACTCTCTTCTTCATATAATAATCCATCTTCCTGGATTATTTGCTCAGCATACAGATTGAGTAAGTATGGTGAAAAGGTCCAGCTCTGGCACACACTTTTCCTCATTTTAAACCATTCAGTATCTCCTTGTTGTCTTTGAACAATTGCCTCTTTGTCTACATACAGATTCCTCATGAACACAATTAAGCTTTCCAGAATACTTGTTCTCCACAGTGTTGTCCAGAGCTTGTCATGATCCATACAGTCATGGTCTTTCTAGGAAGCTTCTATTCTTAGCAAGGTTTGTGCTATGCTACCCATTCACTTTCTTTAAGATCCTCTTGTTCCTTTACCCAGAGTAGTCCATTATTTCTGGTAGACAAGAAATGTGAGAAGCCACAAAATTAACACTAGTGAGAACCCCAACTCTGGAATTGTTCCTGGATTAGGAGGATTTTTGTGGAAAGCATAGTTATACCAGGAGAAATTACCACTGGAAGGAAGTTATGCTGTGTTCAGTCATTGCACTCACACTTTTGTACGTTGGGGTTTATCAGCCAATTTTACTGCCTATAATCTCATGCCACCACTCGTCTGTCTGTCGTGCTGTGGTGGATTGAGTTGCTGTGATTCTGAGGGCTATGCCACCGGTGTTTTGGATAACCAGCAGGGTCACCCATGGTAGAAAGGTTTCAGATGAGCTACAAAACAAAGACAGACTAGGAAGAAAGAGTGACAAACTACTTCCGAATCGCTAGTCACTGAAAACTCTAT
>NW_006416047.1:4188-4830 GCF_000296735.1 Chrysochloris asiatica | reverse complement strand
ACCAAAAGAGACTTTCAAAAATGGAAGAATATACCATGCTCCTGTATAGGAAGACTTAACATTGTGAAAATGTCAATACGGCCCAAAGCAATCTAGACATATAATGCAATCCCAATGCAGATTCTAACGACATTCTTCCAAGAGATGAAAAAAAAATTACAAATTTATATGGAAAGGAAAGAGACCTAGGATAAGAAAAACACTGCTTAAGGAGAAGAATAAAGTTGGAAGCCTCTCACTTTCTGATTTCAAAATTTACTACACAGCTACAGTGGTCAAAACAACTTGGTACTGGTACAATGAAAGATACATAGATCAATGGAACAAAATTGAGAATCCAGAAATTAACCCATCTACATACAGCCAACTGATTTTCAACCAAGGACCTAAGTATATTGCATGGGGAGGAGATAGTTTCTTCAGCAAATGGTGCTGGCAGAACTGGAAAGTGATATGCAAAAAATTGAAACAAGACCTTTACGTCATGCCTTATATAAAAACCAACTCAGTGTGGATTAAAGACCTAAACATGAATCCCAGAATTATAAAGGCCATCAATGAAAACACAGGGACAAGTTTAAGGGCTCTAATACAGGGCATACACAGACTACCAAACATTTTGAAAATTACACAAACAAAAGT
>NW_006416047.1:3522-4088 GCF_000296735.1 Chrysochloris asiatica | reverse complement strand
AACTGAGAATCCAGAAATTAACCCATCTACATACAGCCAACTGATTTTCAACAAAGGACCTAAGTATATTGCATGGGGAGGAGATAGTTTCTTCAGCAAATGGTGCTGGCAGAACTGGAAAGTGATATGCAAAAAATTGAAACAAGAACTGGAAAGCGATATGCAAAAAATTGAAACGTCATGCCTTATATAAAAACCAACTCAGCGTGGATTAAAGACCTAAACATGAATCCCAGAATTATAAAGGCCATCAATGAAAACACAGGGACAAGTTTGAGGGCTCTAATACAGGGCACACACAGACTACCAAACATTTTGAAAACTACACAAACAAAAGTAGATAAAATAGATATTGGGACATACTAACAATTAAAAACTTATGTGCATCAAAAGACTTCACCAAAAGAGTGAAAGGGGAGCCCACAGAATTGGAAAAAATCACACATCAGACAAGTGACTAATTTGGAAACTACAACACCTCTATAAGAAAAAGACAAATAACCCAGTTAAAAAAGGGCACAGGTCATGAACAGACACTTCACCACGGAGGAGATATGGGCAGCCAA
>NW_006416047.1:0-1782 GCF_000296735.1 Chrysochloris asiatica | reverse complement strand
CTTAAATAGAAGAAGAAAGAAGAGGAAAAAATGAGTAATCTGCTACAATTTGATGAACTTGACCTATACCTGTGGATGTAGTAGCTCAAAAAAAGGAATGAATCTTCACAGTGAGTATCATTCCCACCCTCTTGGTACACAGGGTTAACAGGGATGGGCAACTTAGACATTGGCTACCCAAAATGGGGAAAGCTACAAAGGCACGAAGTGACTAGCTTACAAGCTTTCAAGAGGGAGCCTAGTTCCAGAGGGTGCAGGGGAAGGTAGACTCTCCACTGAGTGGTTTTCAACCTGTCTGGATGGGGCTGGTAAAAGGAGATGGGATAAGACTCTTGTTGTTCAATAGTGAATAATTGCTATCAGGACTGACTGTGAGAGTTGCACATATTAAGGTAGACGTTTTGTAACAAAAGGAGGGGAGTGGTTGATTTTGCAGTCCAGGAGCAGATGGAGTGCGGGACCCTATCCAGAGAAGCAGTGATGCCAGAGATGGAGGCAGAGATGATGACGTGGAGAGATGGAGTATCTGGGAAGTCTGGACTCACGGAGGGAGAGGGGCTGTGTGCTGACAGCTGGGAGGTGGGCTTGTGGGGTTTACCTTCTGGTTGTTTGATGATGCGTGCAGGGGATTGTAATCATTGCAATGAATTGAAATATGATAGGATGAATGTAAAGGTGATGTTCTCCCATGTAAACTATCACTCAAATCACAATAAAAACTTTAAAAAAAAATTTTATGATCCAATAGTGAGTAACTGTTATCATGACTAATTATGACTGTCACAACTATAAATGTAGAAGTTTTGTAACATAAAGGGGGAGTAGTAGTTAATCTTACATTCCAGGAACAGAGGACCCTAGGACCATAAGGGAGAAGAGCATGAGCGGACTGTAGGACCCTATCCAGAGAATCAGTGACACCAGAGATGGAGACAGAGATGAGGACATGGAAAGAGGGAGCAGCTGAGGACTCTAAACTCATGGAAAGAGAAAGGCTGTGTGCTGGCAACCAAGAGGCAGGCTTGTAGAATGTGCCTGTTGGTTGTTTAAATGATTATATATTCCTGAGTGTTTTTGTGTACATAAAAACAAAAAAACAAAAACCACACACAGAGAGAATAGAAGCAAACACTGTTCAATGATGATGTATGGAGGGGATTGTAATTATTGCAATGAAACGATGGTGTGAAATCAATTCATACACACAGACTCTTAAAAAAAAAAACAGAAGAGCTTATACATTGTTTTCATGTGAAACATGAAGGTCAGGTTACTAAGGCAGCATCTTCTGTGTTGTTATCACATGTTTAATACAGGACAGTCTGACCTCTTATTACATCTTAATAATGTTATTTTTCTAATAAATTTTATTTATTTCTAATAAAAGGAGCCTTGATGTGGCATCATAGGATAAGCACTCAACTTCATGGTCGATTTGAACCACAAGGTCAGTGGTTCAAACTCACCAGCTTCTCCTCGGAAACGCTATACAGGATCACTCTGAGTCGGAACAGTCTTTTTTTCCCTTAAATGTTTTATTGTGAATTATGTGATAGTTTACATGGGAGAACATTAGTTTTACATTCATTCTATCATATATCGTCTCATTTACAATACCCTCCATGCAATCCTTCCCCCGTACCCCCCAGGTCTTCAGCACACAGTCTCCCTCTCTAGATCTAAAGTCTCTAGCTGCTCCATTGCTCCACGTCATCATCTCTGGCTCCATTTCAGGCATCACTGCTTCTCTGGGTAGGGTCCCGCTCTCTGCTCTTCTCCCTT
>NW_006416046.1:3434-4708 GCF_000296735.1 Chrysochloris asiatica | reverse complement strand
TTTCCTAATGTCCTTTTCAATGCTGTCATTTTTGGTATAGAGGAATCCAACCGATTTTTGTATGTTGATCTTATATCCTGCCACTTTGCTGAATCTTCCAATGAGATCTAGTAGCTTTTCTTACTGAATCTTTGGGGTTTTCTACGTATAGGATCATATCATCTGCAAATAGGGAGAGTTTTGCTTCCTCTTTGCCAATTTGGATGCCTTTAATTTCCCTGTCTAGCCGTAAAGCTCTGGCTAAAACTTCCAGCACAATGTTGAATAGGAGTAATGACAAAGGGCATCTTTGTCTGGTTCCTGTTCACAGAGGGAAGATTTTCAGCTTCTCTCCATTGAAAGTAATGTAGGCTGTTGGTTTTGTATATATGCTCTTAATTGTGTTGAGGAATTTCCCTTCAATTCCTATTTCGTTAAGTGCTTTTATCAGGAATGGATGTGGGATTTTGTCAAATGCTTTTTCTGCATTAATCGATATGATCATGTGGTACTTTTTAATTTAATTTTATTTTATATGGTGGATAATGTAGATCGTTCTTCTAATGTTGAACCATCTTTGCATTCCTGATATGAATCCCACTTGGTCATGATGTATTATCTTTTTGATGTGTTGCTGGATTCTGTTGGTTAGGATTTTGTTGAGAATTTTTGCATCTAAGTTCATGAGGGATTTTGGTCTATAATTTTTTTTTTTTCTTAGTGACGTCCTTCCCTGGTTTTGGTATGAGGGTTATGCTTGCTTCATAAAATGTATTAAGAAGCTTTCCATCCTCCTCTATCTTCTGGAATAACTTGAGTAGAATTGGTGACAGCTCTTCCCTGAATGTTTGGTAGAACTCTCCAGTGAAGCCATCTGGGCCTGGACTCTTTTTGGTTGGGAACCTTTTGATGACCTGGTCAATTTCTTCTTTTGTTATGGGTCTGTTCAGGTTTTCTACTTCACTGTGTGTAAGTCTAGGTAGGTTGTGTTTATCTAAAAATGTATCCATCTCTTCTAAGTTTTCAAATTTGTTGGAGTACAACTATTCATAGTATTCTGTTATTGTCCTTTCGATTTCCATTGGTTCTGTTGTGACATCTCCCATGTGGTTTCTAATGCGTGCTATTTGTGTCTTCTCCCTCTTTTCTTTTGTTAGGTTTGCCAGTGGTCTATCAAGTTTTTGAATCCTTTCAAAGAACCAAGTTCTTGTCCTGTTGATTCTTTCGATAGTTTTTTTCTATTTTTCATCTCGTTTATTTCTGCTCTAATCTTTATTATTTCTATTCTTTTGGTG
>NW_006416046.1:0-1286 GCF_000296735.1 Chrysochloris asiatica | reverse complement strand
TATATTTTCACTTTTCAAGATGTTAAAGAAATTTTCTTCCAGCAGTTCTTCCACTATTCCCTCTGTGGACTCGTGTGATTCTTCTTATTCCTCTTCATGTTGTCCAACATGAATCTTAGATCTTCTTCAGAGTTTTTTTTTATCCGTTTTTCTGTTTGTACTTCTATTTTAATGGTATTGAGAGATTCGCCTTCCAACTCACTGGTTCTGCCTTCCATCTCTTCTATTCTACTCCTTTCCTTGTTTCCAATGCTGTATCTATCTTATTTGATCATTCCTGTAGCACCTTCTTGACTTCTTCCTTATTTTTCTCAACTCCATTGTAAAATGTTTTGAAACAGCTTACAATCATTTTTCTAAATTCCTTTTCAGGCATTTCCAAGGCCTGCCCTTCTTCCAGAATGTAGTCCAGGTCTACCTCTAGGTCATTTGTCTCAGACATTTTATCTTGTTTCTGGATATGTGCTGATATGGTCATCTGCTTTTGCTTCTTGGACATGGTTAGTATTTATCTGTGGCCTTAATACTTTATTGAGTATGTGTTTTGGTATTTTTTATGCTTTATGATTGCTTCCAGGTAGATGTGATCAGGATGTGGGCTTCCCTTTTCACTCTACTTATTGTTTAACTCAGAGTAACTTTCACAGGAGTTGTCTGCCTCCCTGGTATATGGCTGTTGGTATTGGCTCTTTCTTGGGTTTTGGTGTTTTATAGAGTGTGATTATAGCTTGACTATATGGCATCAGTTGCTGACTCTTCTTGGGTAATATATAAAGAGAAAGAGTTCCCCAAAGGTAGAAGGGGGAGCATAAAACAGCAAAACCACACTAGCAAGAAACAACAATAAAACAAAACTAGACTGACTACCACAGTCTATAATCACAGAAAAGGCAGAGGAGGGAGAGAAGAAGAAGGAAAAAAAAAAAGTCTGTAGCCTAATATGAGTATGACTTTAATGTCTTTTTTTTCAGCTTCTTGCTTTCAAAGTTGCCTGAGAGATTTCAAGTTGTCCCTGTTGGTTGTTATGCTATACCTCAAGCTTTAATTTAATTTTCGGCCTATTTTGTTTTAAAACTTTCTTTCCCTCTTTATAGCCCTGTACTGGCATTTCCCGTATTTAAAAACAAAACAAAACAAAACAAAAACAATGGTCAGGGCCTGCTCTTGGGCTGTGTATCTGTATGCATGTGTGGCAGAAGAACAAACCATTGGTGAGTGTGGGGGGTATTCACTCGCTCAGGTACACCTTCTAGTCACCAGAATGGAGGTGCACAAACAGTTGGAGA
>NW_006416045.1:3816-4748 GCF_000296735.1 Chrysochloris asiatica | reverse complement strand
ATCCCTCTTTTTGCTTTGTAGTTGTCTTCATTGTAAATTGGTATCTCTGATTCCCTATTTTCAGTTTTGTATGTGTGTTTTACTTTTGATACTTCTCTACCAGAATTGTCTTCTGGGTGGTATTGCTGTCTATGCCAGTCTCCTTGTCTGCTGTTGGTACTACTCAGTCCAAAAGATTCCCTTTGTATTTTTTGTTAACTTAGCCTGTTTGTTTTTCAATTTCCATTAATTTCTTTTATCTGGAATGTTCTAACTTCACTGTTGTTATTTTTATTTTTTCATTACTAATTCTACCCTGAGTTCTCTAACTTAATTTTTGAGATCTTCTCATCCTGATTTATGTTATTTCATGGTTTGTAATGTTTTCTTAATGTAGTTTGATTTGTTTTGAAATAGTTGCTAACAGTCTTGATTTGTTCTGTTATAATATCTTTCTGTGGTGCTTACTTTTGTCCTTTAAAGCAGTGAATTTTACTGTAATGTTTTCTTTTGCTCAAGTTGATGTGAAGTTCATTTTTCCCATATTGATTTTTTAAAAGCTGTACATATTGAAAACTCAGTGGTACATATCCAAGAAGTTCAAATACTTGTGGACAGAGATTTTAGGAAAAAGTCTATTCTGAGGAATATAAAAGATAAGCTTATCTCGTAATACTCCTGTTATCATTTTTGATGATTAGATTGTCACTATTATATTCAGGAAATATTCCTGTCTCTGTGTTGTATTTTTAACAAAACTGTGGTGGCTCCCTATTTACTGCCAACCATATGGTTGATGAGTAGAAACTCACACCACAGCACTTAACAACAGTATTAATTTTGAAAACTTTCTTGCTGATTTAATGTATGCCAGGCGCTAACTTTCTTGTACCAAACATGGAACCAGCTTCTTCTATTTGTTGTTAGTATTAAGTGCTGTCGAGTTGGTTCCA
>NW_006416045.1:0-1001 GCF_000296735.1 Chrysochloris asiatica | reverse complement strand
TCTAACATCCATTTTGATCTTTTCCTTTCTTTTCTTAATGACTTTTTGCTTTCTTCCTGTATGATGTTCTTGATGTCATCCCACAACTCTTCTGGTCTTCAGTCTTTAATCTATCAAATCTGTTCTTCACATGATCTCTAAATCCAGGTGGGATATATTCAAGGTAATATTTTGGCTCTTGTGGACTTGTTTTCATTTCCTTCCATTTCAGTCTGAATTTGCAAACGAGTAATTGATGGTCTGTTCCACAATCTTCCCCTGGCCTTGTTTTGGCTGATTATATGGAGCTTTTCCATAATTTTTTTTCCACAGATGTAGTCAATTTGATTTCTGTTATTTGATCTGGTGAGGTCTATGTGTATAGTCATCTCTT
Organism: Chrysochloris asiatica; assembly: GCF_000296735.1. NCBI lineage: Eukaryota > Metazoa > Chordata > Mammalia > Afrosoricida > Chrysochloridae > Chrysochloris > Chrysochloris asiatica. The sequence goes on along the minus strand of NW_006416045.1, from coordinate 628 downwards.
ACCTCTGTTTAAAGAAGGTATTTGTAATGAACAAATCATTGGTTTTGCAGAACTCTATCGTGTCATTTCCAGCATCATTTCTATCATCAAGACCATATTTTCCAACTTCTGATCCTTCCTCTGTATTTCCAACCTTTGCATTCCAATTGCCAATTACTATCTATGTATCTTGATTGTATGTTTGATCAATTTAAATGAAAGAAGTGGGTAGAACTCTTTTTATTTCATCCTCACTGGCTTTAGTGGTTGGTGTGTAAATTTGAATAATAGTGGTAGTATTAACTGGTCTTCCCTACAGGTGCATGGATATTATCCTATCACAGACAGAGTTGTACATTATGACAGATCTTGATATGTTCTTTTTGACGATGAATGATACGCCATTTCTTATCAATTTGTCATTCCCAGCATTGTAAACCATGTTATTGTCAGATTAAAATTGGCCAGTACCAGTCCATTTCAGCTCACTAATGCCTAGGATATTGATGTTTATGCATTCCTTTTCTTTTTTATCTCCAAACTTTTTATTGTGAATGGAGTGATAGTTTACATAGGGAACATCAGTTTTACACTCATCCTGCTGTAGTCATTTCATTCGAATGATTATAATTTCCTGCATGCTTCATCA
>NW_006416044.1:3491-4625 GCF_000296735.1 Chrysochloris asiatica | reverse complement strand
CAGAAAGCCTCATCTTTCTCCAGTGGACCAGCTGGTAGGTTTGAACTGCTGACCTTGAGGTTCACAGCCGGATTCATAACCACTACGCTACCAGAGCTCCATATATATATAAATTGTTGCTAAAAACTGTCCAGTCAGTTCCAACTTAGAGCAACTCTGTCTAGGATTTCCAAGGAGTGGCTGGTGAGTTTGTAACACCAAGCTCACCATTCAAACCAAACTTTTGTCCAACATATATATTCACATATATACGTATATATGTGTATTGTTGTTATGTGCCATCTAGTCAGTTCTATCTCATAGAGAAAGCTTATGCACAACAAAACAAAGCACTGCTCTGTCCTGAACCATCCTCCTATTGTGCTCAGGTGTCATTGAGTCAGTATCGACCAATAGCAACCTTATACACAATAGAACCAAACACTGCCCAATCCTGAGCCAACCTCACTACTGTTGCCATGCTTGAGTCCATGAATGCTGCCACTTGGCCAATCCATCTTGTTGGGGTCTTCCTCTTTTTCTCTGACACTTCATATTAGCAAACATGATATCCTTTTCCAGAGACTGTTCCGTCCTGGCAATATGTCGGAAGTATGAGAGATGAAGTTTGGCCATCTTGGTCACTAAGGAGCACTCTGGCTGCACTTCTTCCAAAAACGATCTATTGGTTCTTTTGGCAGCCCATGGCACTTTCAGTATTCTCCTCCAACACCATAACTCAAATGCATTAATTCTTCTACAATCTTCCTTATTCACTGTCCAGCTTTTGCATGCATATGAGGTTATTGAAAATACCATGTCTTGGTTCAGGCACACCTTAGTCCTCAAGCTGACATCTTTGCTCTTCAACACTTTAAAAAGGTCTTGTGCAGCAGACTTGCTAATAATATGTCATCTGATTTCTTGACTGCTGCTTCCTTGAGTGTTGATGATTGATCCAAGAAGAATGAAGTCCTTGACAACTTCAATCTTTTTTCCATTGATAAGAATGTTGTTGATTGGTCCAGTGGTGAGGATTTTTTTTTTTTTTTCTTTACATTGCATACATCGGTATGCAATCCATACCGATGACTGTGCTCTTTGATCTTCATCAGTAAATGTTTTAAGTCCTCTTCACTTTCAGCAAGCAAGGTT
>NW_006416044.1:0-1001 GCF_000296735.1 Chrysochloris asiatica | reverse complement strand
TTGCATAGTCAATGAAGCAAAGATAAAGATCTTTCTAGTATTCTTTGCTTTCAACTAAGGTGGATCTGACATCAGCAATGATATCACTCATTACACATCCTCGTCTGAATCTTATTTGAACCTTTGTAAATTCCCTTTCAATGTATTGTTACAGTTGCTTTGAATTACCTTTAATTGAATTTTACTCACATGTGACATCAATCATATTTTTTGATGGTTTCCACATTCCTTTAGGTTTACTCTTTTTGGAATGGGTGTAGATATGGAGCTTCCCAATCAATAGGTCTATAGTCTCTTCCTTGGCATAGTTAAGTGAGTGCCTCTGTAACTGCCGTTTGATGTAAGATTTCATTTAGTATTCTATTGAATCCTGGAGACTTGTTATTTGTTAATGCCTTCAGTGTACCTTGGACTTCTCCCATTTCTACCATTGGATCTTGATAGTATGTTATATTTTTGGTACAGTGACTCTGTGTATTACTTCCATCTTATTGTGATGCTTTCTGCATCATTCAATATTTTGCCCATAGAATCCTTCAATATTACAAATTGAGGTTTGAATTTGCATTTATTTTCTTGATCTTGAAAAATATCCAATGTATTTTTCTTTTTGGTTTTCTAACTCCAGATTTTTGTACATCTCATTGCAATAATTACTTTGTCTTATATGTCTGCCCTTTTAAATTTTATATTCAGACCTTTTACTTTCTCGTTTCTTCCATTTGTTTTAGCATCCTTATGCTAGAGAGCAATATTCAGAGTCTCTTCTTTTCCTTTTATTGAAGTTTTTGTTGTTAATTGAGTGATAGTTTACATGGGAGAACATGGGTTTTACACTCATTGTTTCATTGCAATGATTACTATCTCCTCCGTGCATCATCATTCAACAGTATTTGCTTTTACTCCATTTTTTGGGGGGTTGAAGAGTGGGAGATGTACACACACAAAAAAACACTGAGGAATGTGTAATCATTTAAACAACTAAAGGGCACATTCTGCAA
>NW_006416043.1:3448-4858 GCF_000296735.1 Chrysochloris asiatica | reverse complement strand
ACCTCTTTAAAAGTGTTCAAGAGCGGCCAGGGGAGGAGGAAGATGGCGGCAGGGGCGAGGCATTTTCAAAAGGAATAATTCCAGATTAATGGATGAAATTTTAAAACAACAACAGGAACTTCTGGGCTTAGATTATTCCAAATATTCACCAGAGTTTGCAAATAGTAATGACAAAAATGATCAAGTTTTAAATTGCCAGTCATCAGTGAAGGTGCTGTCCCCAGAAGATGGAAAAGCAGAGCTGCACAGGACTTTTGCAGGTTCAAATGGATTCCCAGATCCTGATTTAGTATTGAAGTTTGGTCCTGTGGACAGCACATTAGGTTTTCTTCCCTGGCATATCAGATTGACTGAGATTATCTCTTTGCCTTTCTACCTAAACATCAGTTATGAGGACTTTTTCTCTGCTCTTTGTCAGTACGCAGCCTGTGAACAGCGTCTGGGAAAGTAGTCATTCCTGGTTGTGTATTTTGATTTCAGGCTTTTGGAGAAAAGGACCCAAATGACTTTGATGTTTACAAATCACCTACAAAACCCTGTCTACACCCAATCCACAATCCTTATAATTTATCACCAAACGCAAAAAAGTGTCTTACTTGAGAATGAGTGGGTGAGTGTGTGTTGTGTGCACATGCATACACGGGCATGTGTGTATGAAAGTAAACATGTACCCAAGGGAAGTATTGAAGAAGGAAGTACACAGACCTGCAACTTTGGACAAATAGCAGTAATGTTGAGCATTTGAAATTGCAAATTGAAGGCTTCAGTCCCAACTACTTCCCTGTTTTTATGGGGAGAGGAAGGGATCCTTCGTTCTGTTTGATTGCTATTTTGTGGGGAGAGGAGTAATTTGTGTTCAATATTTCCTAGTGACCAAACTTTACTTTTTAAGAATAATATATTGACTTTGTTGATTGGAAGCATATTAGGAATCTCCAAAAGAATGGAGTTCTGTATTGCTCGCATGTTAAAACTTGCAAGCTTTTTAGAGCAGAGGGAATTACCTATCTTTGAATATCTGTGCATTTTCATTTCTAACTTCATTGTGGTTAAACAATGTGACTTGAGAGTATGGCTCTGGTGTCTGTGTTCTGGGTTGTAAATTTAAAGAGATGTCTTATTACACTGAAGTGCATCATTTCAAAAATTGAAATACTGAATTTGGCAGTAAAAAATGGTTGAACAATTGTAATTTAAAAAGTAAAGGTAGGAAGTTTGCTAACAATAAGAACAAAAGGGTTGATTTTCTGTTTTGTTGGTGGACAATGTGTTAGGTAGTAGTCAGATTTTTAAAATGTTTTCATTACCTCTTTTGATTTAGAAATCAGCATTTGATGTAAGTTGCCAAGGCAGCTCTTTTCCTCAACAATCACGTGTTCTTCTGTGGGATAGCACATTTAGGGCCATGTT
>NW_006416043.1:0-598 GCF_000296735.1 Chrysochloris asiatica | reverse complement strand
AAGATGACCTTTAAATCACTTTTGTTTTATTAGCATGCTAAATCACACACTCTTCAGCACCATAGCAGATCTGTGGTTGTTGTTGTTAAGTGCTGTTTAGTTGGTTCTGAGTCATAGCAACCCTATATAGGATTTCCCAGGAGCAGCTGGTGAGTTTGAACCACCGAGCTTGCAGTTCAAACTCACCTTGAGGTCAAGTGTTTATCCTACAGTGCCACATCGGGACTCCAAAGCAGATCTACACTAATTGCAGATATAGTGAGGACCAAATAAGTACAGAAAGGGGTGTCACCCCACTCCTTTACTAGGAATTAAATGACTATTCCTCCCCCTTTTGACCTTATGTTTGAGCAGGTACATTAAAAATGCAGAGCCAATAAATGGGACAGAGATAAAGGATGATATATGCACAGCCTTGGAACGGCAGGGCTCTGAGATACAGGGATTGAGCCATGGTTGGAATGGGGTGGGGGGGGAATCATGTTAAGATGCTTGACTGTTTTTTTGTTTGTTTGTTTGTTTTAATCTTGGTTTCCCTTGCATTATAATTTAGAGTAGACACTGGAGAGGGAGAGAAAGGAATAGTCAGAAACACCAC
>NW_006416042.1:2771-3232 GCF_000296735.1 Chrysochloris asiatica | reverse complement strand
ACGGGAACCATCAGATAAATGTTCCTGAGGAATAAACGGTATGGGAACTAATGGAATTTAAAATAATGGTGTATTCAGCAGATTGAGAGAAAGACTGAGAAAGATGCAATTTTTTTTTAAAAAAAGGATAATACAGAAGAAACTTTAGAAGAAACCAGGAAAACCCTATAAGAACACTGTTGTTGTTGTTATTGTTTAGAGCCGTCAAGTTGATCCCTACCCATAGCGACCCTGTATTGGGTTTCCAAGGAATAGCTGGTGAACTTGAACTGTTGACATTACAGTTCAAATGACTTTACAGTCTTATGCATTAGCCCACAGTGCCACACCAGGACTCCATTATAAGAACATACGGACACAATAAATGAAAAAAAAAAGAAAAAGAAACAATATAAAAACTGCAAATAGAAATCCAGATTAATGTTAAGATTTTAGAAATATAAAAGACATTGAAAGTACAA
>NW_006416042.1:0-1111 GCF_000296735.1 Chrysochloris asiatica | reverse complement strand
TCAGAAAGTTGTTTACCTGTGCTTTATTGACTATGCAAAGGCTTTAGATTGTGTGGGTCATAGCAAACTGTGGACAACATTGGAAAGTATGAGTATTCCAGAACACTTAATTGTGCTCATGAGGAATCTGTACATGGACTAAGAGACAATTGTTCAAACAGAACATGGGAACACTGAATGGCTTAAAAATTAAGAAAGGTATGTGACAGGGTTGTATTCTTTCACCATACCTACTCAATGTGTATGCTGAGTAAATAATATGAGAAGCTTGGTTATATGAAGAAAAATATGGCATCAGGATTGGAGGAAGACTCATTAATAACCTGTAATAGCAGTTTACACAACCTTGCTTGCTGAAAGTGGAGAAGACTTAAAATATTTACTGATGAAGATCAAATACCACAGCCTTCGATATGTATTGCTTCTCAAGTTTAAAGAAAACAAAAGTCTTCACCACTGGACCAATAAGCAACATTCTTATTAACTGCAGGTTAGGAGGTTCAAAATCATTAGTCTCTCTGTAAAAGAAAAACAAAGCTTTATGTGCCCATAGATATTTATAGCTTTGGAAATCTTACAAGGATTGCTATGAGTTGGAACAGTCTTAACAGCACACAACAACAAAAATATATGTTCACTTATACATACTTATGAATATAAAAAAACACAGACTTCAGTATGGATTGGATCTCAATATAAAGAAAACAAAAATTCTCATCAGAAACAATAAAAATTTCATGATAAATGGAGAAAAGTTTGAAATTATAAAATACTTCATTTTGCTTAGACCCAAAAACAAGACCCATAAATGATTGTTGTTGTTGTTTTGTGCCAGATACTTGGTTCCAACTCTTAGCAACCTTTTGAACAACAGAAAGAAACACAGCCTGGTCTTGCACCAAATTTATAATCATTGCTACACTTGAGTTCATTGCTGCTGCCATTGTGCCAATCCATCTGGCTGGGAGTCTCCCTCTCTTTTAATCACCCTCCACTTTCCCAAACATGATGTCCTTCTCCAGGGACTAGTTCCTACTTATATCTGAAGTAGTAAAGATGACGTCTGTCCATCTTGATTTCTAAGGAGCATTCTGGTTGTAATTCTTCCAAT
>NW_006416041.1:2767-4442 GCF_000296735.1 Chrysochloris asiatica | reverse complement strand
AAAAAAGAAAAAAGCCTAAAACTTACATGGGACATTATCAAGAAAAATAATTTGGGTTTAATTGACATTCCAGAATAGAAAGAGAAAAAAAAATTAATCACAGCAAGAATTGTGGAAATTTTACTGTCAGAAAACCTCCCTACTATCATGAAAAACAAGAAGATATTTACTCAAGGAGCTCAAAGAACCTCATATAAGATGGACCCCAGAAGAAAGTCACCACGACATATCATAATCACACTTTCCAAAACCAAAGACACAAAAAGAATTCTGGGAGCAGCTCTTGAGAAATGAAAAACAAACTATCAAAGGGGAACCAATAAAATTAAAGTCTGATTTCTCAGCAGAAATCATCCAGTTAAGAAAGCAATATACAAAAACCTTCTCTAGAATTGCCTTCCAAGAATCATGAATCTACCAAAATTTTGTTGTAAATATGATGGGAAAATTAACAGAATTTTAGGATATTTGTTAAAACCAGACCGATCTTAAAAGAAATATTAAGGGGAGCGCTTCAGACAGTGAGCAAACATCAGACAACTAATTGAGATGAAGATACAGGACAACATCATCTAGAAATTAATTCAGAAAAAGAATTCTCAAACCCCAAATAAAGCTGCAAAACTGAAAGCAGGGAAACAGAGATCTCAATCTCCAAATGATGACAACTTAAAAAAGGAAAGGAAGTGGTATAGTTATAGAACTTCCATATGGAGAGAAAGTTAAGGTGATATCAGGATATAAAAGACTGCTATAAACTCAGGAAGATATAGATAATTTTAGAGTAGTCACAAATAACAAAGAAGAAAATGAAAACCTCAGTAAACACAAAATCAGTAACAATGAAGGAAATGCATAAATATAAAGAAAATCAAGTAGCACTAATAAACCGTTAACATCACACACGTGCATGAACACACCAAAGGCATAACAAACTGTTTTTGTTACTGCTTTTGCTGTTAGAAGCCATTCAGTCAGCTCCTACTCATATTGACCCCTATGCACAATGGAACGAAACACTGCTAGGTCTTGCTGAATGCTCACAGCTCTTGCCGCACTTGAAACCATTGCTGCTGCCACAGTGCCCATCCATCTCATTGGGAGTCTTTTCCATTTTCCTGTGACCCTCCACTTTAGCAAGCATGGTGTCCTTCTCCAGGGACTCAGGTCTTGTGAAATCATGTTTGAAATAAGAGAGGGGAAGTCTTCCTAGTGTGGCTTCTAAGAAACAATCTGACTGTACTTCTTCCAACACAGAGTTGTTTGTTCTCTGGCAGTCCACGGTACTTTCAATATTCTTCTCCAGCACCATAACTCAGATGCATCAGTTATTCTACAGTCTTTCTTACTCATGGTCCAACTTTCAAACACAAATATGGCCATTGAAAATACCATGGGGTGTGTCAGGATCACCTTTGTCCTCAAACTGGTATTTTTTCTCTTGAACTCTTTAAAGAGATCTTGGCAGTATATTTGCCTAATGAAATACATTATTTGATTTACTGGCTGCTGCTGCTTTGTGAGTGTTGATAGTGGATACAAGAAAAACGACGTTTTTGACAACTTCATTCTTTTCTCCGTTTAGCGTAATGTTATTTATTGGTTCAGTGGTAAAGATTTTTGAGTTTTTTACATTGAGGTGCAATTCATATTGAATGCTATGATCTTTGATCTT
>NW_006416041.1:0-1417 GCF_000296735.1 Chrysochloris asiatica | reverse complement strand
GAGCAATTGCTTGTCTGTCCCACAGTCAGCCTCTTTGGATGATAATATTGAGTTTCCCACCTACTCTTTCCACAGATGTAGTCATTTTATTCCTGTATATTCCATCTGGTGAATATCATGGATCTAGTTGACTATATTATATTGTTTGAAAGAGATGTTTAGAATGAGTCAGTCATTGATCTTAATGGTTGGATTGTAAAATGGTACAGCCCAAGAGAAACAGTATAGTTCTTATCCAAAAAGCTAGAAATGTTATCACAAGGGAGCAGTCTTTGGAGAAGGACAGTATACTGCACAAAGTATCAGATTAGTGAAAAAGAAGAAGATTCTCAATGTGATGGACTGACACAGTGCCTGCAACAATGCGTTCCAACATAGCAACAATTCTAAGGATAGTGCAGGACTAGGCAGCATTTCATTTTTTTGTAATACAATTAATTGCTATGAGTTTTAACAGAATCAATGACACCTAACAACAGTAGCAATATGATCCACTCCTCAGTATGTCTCCTGGAGAAAAAAGAGTAGTGATGTTAATAAACAAATGCACATTTAAGTTCATTGTAGCATTCATTACTCATACATAATAACAAGAATAACCCAAGTATCCATTAAAGATGAGTGACTAATTAAGTCAGTGTACATGCATGCAAAGGAGTACTACACAACTGTAAAGAACAAAGAGGAGTTTGCTTTTGCATATGAATGAACGTGGAAGACATTACACTAAATGAAATCAGTCAGTCACAAAAAGGCAAATGTTGTATGGTTTCACTATTATTAAAGGTCAAGAATAGATATAAACATAGAAAGCAAAGTTCCTTGATAGTTACCAGGGATAGGAGGGGGACAGAGGGTAAATCACTCTCTAGATAGTAGACTTTTGTTTCTTTGGTTATGGGTAAGGCAGGATCAAATAGGGGTGAAGAAAAAACAACTGCACCTAGGTACATAAAGACACTAAGAAGTAAATGAAAATAAGGGGCAATTTTATACACTATATATGCACATGAAATGTGCAATGACCTGGAGCTAGAAAACCAAAAGGGAATAACATGCACAGCATTTCTCAAGCTAAAAGAACTAAAGAAAAAATTCAAGCCTAGATTTGCAATATGGAAGGATTCTATGCACAAAATATTGAATGATGCAGAAAAAAAAAAAAAAATCCAAAGAAGATGCAAGCGGGAACAAAAAAGATGGTGGATCGGGTGGATGTATAGCAGAGAGCTCTGCCAACAACAACACAGAATACCTGGCCAAGCAGGTTCAGGGGATGGTCCCAGAACCCTGAACCAAATATAATAGAATACTTAGAAGGTTGGAAGGCTCACAGCTGGGGGAATTTGTGGCAGAAGCAAGAAATCTATTGCTTTCTAGTCCAGGATGTTAGGCTGCTCCAGGAGCCGCCATCTTG
>NW_006416040.1:2852-4412 GCF_000296735.1 Chrysochloris asiatica | reverse complement strand
GAGAACTAGTTACATGGCAGAATAATCCAACATGTTCATATACAGGGTACTAGCTACATGACAGATGAGTCCAAAATGTCCATATACTGAGAGGTAGCTACATGTCAGACAAGTCCAATATGTTCATATACAGAGAGCTACATACTTGGCAGATAAGTCCAACACATCCATACACAGAGAGCTAGCTACATGTCAGACTAGTCCATGTAGCTAGTACCCTGTATATGGACACTCTGCCATGTGGCTAGCTCTCTGTACATGGATATGTTGGACTGATCTTCCAAGTAGGTAGCTTTCTGTGTATGAACATATTGGACTTGTCTGCCTTGTAGCTAGCTCTCAGTATATGGACATGTGTGACTCATCTGCCATGTAACTAGTTCCCTTTATATAGACATGTTGGACTACTTAGCCATGTAAGTAACTCTCAGTATATGGACACAATGGACACATCTGCCATGTAGCTAGAACTCTGTATATGGTAATGTTGCACTACCCTTCCATGTTGTTAGCTTTCTGTTTATAAACAAGTTGGACTAATATGCCTTATAGCTAGAACTCTGTATATAGAAATGTTGTGCTACCCTGCCATGAATCAAGCATTCTGTATATGGGCATTTTGGACTCGTCTGACATGTAGTTAGCTCTCTGTAAATGGATATGTTGGACTGATCTGCCAAATAGGTAGCTCTCTGTACATGAAAATATTGGACTTGTGTGCCATGTAGATAACCTTCAGTATATGGAGATATTGGACTCATCTGCCAAGTAGCTAGTACCCTGTATATAGACATGTTGGACTACTTAGCCATGTAACTAACTCTCAGTATATGGACAGGTTGGATACATCTGACATGTAGCTAGAACTCTGTATATGGAAATGTTACACTACTCTGTCATGTAGCTAACTCTCTGTATATAGACAAGTTGGACTTATCTGCCTAGTAACTAGACCACTGATAAGGAAATGTTGCACTACCCTGCCATGTAGCTAGCTTTCTGTATATGGACATTTTGGACTCATCTGCCATGTAGCTAGCTCTTTGTACATGGATATGTTGGACTGATCTGCCAAGTAGGTAGCTCTCTGTATATGAATATATTGGATTTGTCTGCCATGTAGCTAGCTCTCAGTGTATGGATACGTTGGATATATCTGCCATGTACTAGAACTCTGTATATGGACATGTTGCACTAAGCTGCCATGTAGTTAGCTCTCTGTATATAGACAAGTTGGAGTCTTCTGCCTTGTAGCTAGAACTCTGTGTATGGAAACGTTGCATTACCCTGCCATGTAACTAGCTGTATGTTTGTGGAAATATTGGACTTGTCTGCCATGTAGCTAGCTCTCTGTACAAGGATATGTTGCACTGAACTTCCAAGTAGCTAGCTCTCTGTATGTTATCATAGTGGATTTGTCTGCCATGTAGCTAGCTCTCAATATATGGGCACGTTGGACATATCTGCCATATAGCTAGAACTCTGTATATGGAAATGTTGCACTACGCTGCCATCTAGTTGTTGTTGTTGTTGTTGTTAAGTGCCGTAGAGTCGGTTCCG
>NW_006416040.1:0-1487 GCF_000296735.1 Chrysochloris asiatica | reverse complement strand
GATATGTTGAACTGATCTGCCAAGTAGGTAGCTCTCTGTATATGAACATATTGGACTTGTCTGCCATGTAGCTAGCTCTCAGTATATGGACATGTGGGAATCATATGCCATGTAACTAGTTCCCTGTATATAGACGTGTTGGACTACTTAGCTATGTAACTAACTCTCAGTATATGGACACGGTGGACACATTTGCTATGTAGCTAGAACTCTGTATATGGAAATATTGCACTATGTCATGTAGCTAGCTATCTGTATATAGACAAGTTGGACTCATCTGCCTTGTAACAAGACCTCTGTATATGGAAATGTTGCACTACCCTGCCATGTAGCTAGCTCTATGTATATATACATTTTGGACTCATCTGCCATGTAGCTAGCTCTCTGTACATGGATATGTTGGACTGATCTGCCAAGTAGATAACTCTCTGTATATGAATATATTGGATTTCTCTGCCATGTAGCTAGCTCTCAGTATATGGACACGTTGGACACATGTGCCATGCAGCTAGAACTCTATATATGGAAATGTTGCACTACCCTGCCATGTAGTTAGCTCTCTGTGAATGGATATTTTGGACTCGTCTGCCATGTAGCTAGCTCTCTGTACTTGGATATGTTGGACTGATCTGCCAAGAAGGTAGCTCTCTGTATATATACATATTGTACTTGTCTGCCATTTAGCTATCTCTCAGAATATGGACATGTTGGACACATCTTCCATGTAGCTAGAACTCTGTATATGGGAATGTTGAACTGCTCTACCATGTAGCCAGGTGTCAGTATATGAACACTTTGGATTCATCTGCCATGTAGCTAGTACCCTGTATATGGACTAATCTGCCATGTAGCTAGCTCTCCGTATATGGACACATTGGACACATCTGCCATGTACCTAGAACTCCGTATATGGTTATATTGCACTACTCTGCCATGTAGCTAGCTCTCTGTATACAGACAAGTTGGACTCATCTGCCTTGTAGCTAGAACTCTGTGTATGGAAATGTTGCACTATCCCTGCAATAGCTATCTCTCTGTATATGTACCTTTTGGACTTATCTTCCACATAGGTAGCTCTCTGTACATGGATATGTTGAACAGATCTGCCATGTAGGTAGCTCTCAGTATATGGACACATCTGCCACGTAGCTAGATCTCTGTATATGGAAATGTTACACTACCCTGCCATGTCACAATCTTTCTCTATATGGACATTTTGGACTCCTCTGCCATGAAGCTAACTCTCTGTACATGAATATGTTGGACTGATCTGCCAAGTAGGTGGCTCTCTGTATATGAACATATTGGACTTGTCTTCCATGAAGCAAGCTCTCAGTGTATGGACACATTGGACACATCTGCCATGTAGCTCGAACTCTGTATATGGAAATGTTGCACTACCCTGACATGTAGCTACCGCCCTGTATATAGAAAAATGTGACTCATCTGTCTTCTATTTAGAAGTCTGTATATGTAAATGTTGCACT
>NW_006416039.1:3254-4428 GCF_000296735.1 Chrysochloris asiatica | reverse complement strand
GCTACGCTTCACTCTCCACTCTAGTCCTCTGTGGCTATGTTACTGACTCTGGGCTCAGAGTCCAGGGGGTATTCTTTTACCATACTTATCCAATCTGTATGCTGGGCAAATAATCCTAGAAGCTGTATTATATGAAGAAGAGTGTAGCATCAGGATTAGAGGAAGACTCATTAACAACCTTCCATATGCAGATGATACAACCTTGCTTTCTTAATGAGAAGAGTACTTATAATGCTTAACTTAAAAAGATAAAAAACCACAACCTTCAGTATGGATTGTACCTCAATGTAAAGAAAACAAAATTCCTCACAATTGGGTTAATAAATAACATTTAAACAAAAAAAGACTTCCTTTTACTTGGCTCTACAATTAACACTCATTGAAACAGCAGCCAAGAAATCAAGCAATGTGTTGTTGCATTAGGCAGATATTCTACACAGGACCTTTTTAAGTGTTCAAAAACAAACATATCCATTTGTGGACTAAGGTGCTCCAGACACAAACCAGGCCATTTTCAATTATCTCATATGCATGTGAAAGTTGAACAATGTATAAAGAAGACCATAGAAGAATTGATGCATTTGAGTTATGGTGTTGGAGAAGAATATTGAAAGTATTATGGATGCTAGAAGAACAAAAAATATGTGTTGGAAGAAGTATAGCCAGAATAGAAGGCAGGCTGGTGAAACTTCATCTCTCATACTTTGGACATGTTATCAGGAGGGATCAGTCCCTGGTGAAGGACAACATGCTTGGTAAATTGGAAGGTCAGCAAAAAGAGGAAGATCCCAATGAGATATACTGGCACAGTGGCACCACAATGGACTCAGCGATTGTGAGAATGGTGCAGGACCGGGCAATGTTTTCTTCTGTTGTGCATTGGGTCACTATGAATTGGAAACGACTTGACAGCACCTAACAATAACAACAAATATTTACTTATATTTGTTTCTGAATAGTAACATTATAAGGTTAAGAATTATTTGGCTTTTTCCCTCTTCTTCTTTTTTCCCCCTCTTATCTTCCCTCTGTCTTTCTCATCCTATCCCTTCTTGCTTTGTGTATTTACTATATATATATATATATGGAGCTCTGGTAGTGTAGTGGTTACGAATCGGGCTGCGAACCTTAAGGTCAGCGGTTCGAAACTACCAGCCGCTCCACGGGAGAAAGA
>NW_006416039.1:0-644 GCF_000296735.1 Chrysochloris asiatica | reverse complement strand
TCTGGTGTCTCTGCTTCTTTGGATGAGGTCCCATATTCTGCTTGTGCTCTTCTTCCTTGATGGTCCTAAGGTCCTCTGTTTCTGGACTGTAAGATTAACTACTTCCATTATCTTTGTTTGTTTGTTTGTTTTTATTGTGAATTATGTGATAGTTTACATAGGAGAACATTGGCTTTACATTCATCCTATCTTATTTTGTTTCATTGCAATGATTACAATCTCTTGCATGCATCATCAAACAACCAAAGGGTACACCCCACAAGCCTGCCTCCAGCCATCAGCACATAGACCCTCTCCCTCTCTGAGTCCAGAGTCCCCAGCTGCTCCATCTTTCCATATCATTGTCTGTTCCTCCATCTCTGGCATCACTGATTCTCTGGATAGGGTCCTGCACTTCATTTTTCTTCCTTGATGGTCTCAGGGTCCTCTTCTCCTGGACTGCAAAATCAACCACTCCCCTCTTTCTGTTATAAAATGTCTACCTTTACCTTTCCAACACTCACAGTCAGTCTTGGTAGCAATCATTCCCTATTGAACTACAAGAGTCTTATCTGAATCTGCTTTCATCAGCCTGTCCAGACAGCCATTATCTTTTTAATTTCATTTTTTAACAAACTTTTTGATGTCTCCTCATATATAAAAAT
>NW_006416038.1:3329-4171 GCF_000296735.1 Chrysochloris asiatica | reverse complement strand
CCTAGACATAGCCCTAAAGACCTAACAGATCTAGCCCTAGTCCTAAAGCCTTATAGATCTAGACTTGGCCCTAAAGCCCTATCTGCCCTAGCCCTAGCCCTAAAGCCTTGTAGATCTATCCATAGCCCTAAAGCCCTATTAGCCCTTGCCCTAGCACTAGCCCTAGCCTTAGCAATAAAGCCCTAACAGCCCTAGCCCTAGCACTAGCTCTAAAGCCCTAACAGCACTAGCACTAGCCCTTAAGCCCTAGCCCTAAATCCTTAACCCTAGCCCTAGCACTAAAGCTATAACAGCCCTAGGCCTATCCCTAAAGCCCTAACAGCCCTAACCCTTCCCCTAGGCTTAAATCCCTATAAGCCCTAGCCCAAGCACTAATGCCCTAACAGCCCTAGCACTAGCCCTAATGGCATAATAGCCCTAATACTAGTCCTAAAGACCTTGCATAATTCACTAGCCCTAGACATAACCCTAAGCCCTAAACCTACCCTAGCCCTAAATCCCTAACAGCCCTAGCACTAGCCCTAAATCCCTAACAGCCCTAGCCCTAGCACTAGATCTAAAGCCCTAACAGCCCTAGAATTAGCATTAGCCCTAAAGCCCAATCATCCTTAGCCCTAGGCCTAGCCCTAAAGTGTAACAGCCCTAGACCTAGTTCTAGACCTGAAGCCATAATAACCCTAGCCCTAGCCCTAAAGCCCTAAAGTCCTAAAGCCCTAACAGCCCTAGCACTAGCACTAGCCATAAAGTCCTAACAGGCTGGCACTAGCCCTATCCCTAAAGCCCTAACAGACCTAGCCCTAGCCCTAGCCCCAATGGCCTGACAGCCCTAGCCCTAGTCCTAG
>NW_006416038.1:0-569 GCF_000296735.1 Chrysochloris asiatica | reverse complement strand
CCTATAAGCCCTAGCCCAAGCACTAATGCCCTAACAGCACTAGCACTAGCCCTAATGGCATAATAGCCCTAATACTAGTCCTAAAGACCTTGCATAATTCACTAGCACTAGACATAACCCTAAGCCCTAAACCTAGCCCTAGCCCTAAATCCCTAACAGCCCTAGCCCTAGCACTAGCTCTAAAGCCCTAACCGCCCTAGAATTAGCATTAGCCCTAAAGCCCTATCATCCTTAGCCCTAGGCCTAGACCTAAAGCGTAACAGCCCTAGACCTAGTTCTAGACCTGAAGCCATAATAACCCTAGCCCTAGTCCTAAAGCCCTAAAGTCCTAAAGCCCTAACAGCCCTAAGCCTAGCCCTAAATCCCTAACAGCCCTGGCCCGAGCCCTAGCCTTAGCCCTAAAGCTCTATCAGCCCTGGCCCTAGCCCTAAAGCCCTAGCCATAGCCATAGCCCTGAAGCCCTAACAGGCCTAGCCCTAGCCCAAGCCTAAAAGCCCTATAAGACCTAGCACTAACCCAAGCCCTAAAGCCTTATCAGTCCTAGCACTAGCCCTAGCCCTAAAGCCCTA
>NW_006416037.1:3467-4496 GCF_000296735.1 Chrysochloris asiatica | reverse complement strand
GGATTATAATCAATGTAATGAAACAAGTTATATGAATTGTTGAATGTGAAACTGATGATGTGCCCTGTAAATTTTCACTCAATCCACAATAAAAATCTTAAATTAAAAAAAAAAAAAGAAGATGGAAGGAAATGGTCAATGTTCAACCATTTTAAAAGTTATCATATGATCAAGAGCCAATGATCCTGAAGGAAGAAGTCCAAGATGCATTGAAGAAATTGGCAAAGAACAAGGCATTGGGAACTGATGAAATTGAGATTCAAATCTTTCAAGAAAATGAGGCAGCACTGAAGGTACTCACTCATCTCTGCCAAGAAATTTGGAAGACAGCTATCTGGGCAACTGATTGTAATAGATCCTTACTTGTGCCCATTCCAAAGAAAGGTGGTCCAGTGGAAAGTGGGAATTGTAGGAAAATATCATCGATATCCCATGCAAGTAAAGTTGTACTAAATGTAATACTGAAATGGCTGCAATCATATATTGACAGAGAACTTCCAGAGGTTCAAGCCCGATTCAGAAGAGGGCATGGTACAAAGGATATCACTGCTGATGTCAAACGGATCTTGGCTGAAAGCAGAGAATATCAGAAAGATGTTTACCTGTGCTTTATTGACTACACAAAGATTTTTGATTGTGTGGATCATGACAAGCTATGGGCAACATTGTGAAATATGAGTGTTCCAGAACACTTGATTGTGCTCATGAGGAATCTGTACATGGACCAAGAGGCAGTTGTTCAAACAGAACAAGGGAACACTGAATGGCTTAAAATTAAGAAAGGTGTGTGATAAGGTTGTATTCTTTCACCATATTTATTCAACCTGTATACTGAACAAATGATCCTAGAAGCTGGGTTATATGAAGAAAAATGTGGCATCAGGATTGGAAGAACACTCATTAACAATTTGAGATATGCAGATGATACAACCTTGCGTGCTGAAATGAAGAGAACTTAAAATATTCACTGATGATAATCAAGGACCAGTATCCGTTGCATCTCAATGTAAAGAAAACAAAAATCCTCAC
>NW_006416037.1:0-2281 GCF_000296735.1 Chrysochloris asiatica | reverse complement strand
GCACCTACACTATCCATATGCAAATAACTTATTTATACATAGTTCCTACTCTGGAACCACCTGAAAAGTTGCCAGAGACCATTGCCACATGCACAATGCTCTATGAATAACTTTCTACTGACTCTCAAAAGGCTCTATGAATTTACAGATAGCAGTTGGTTCACAGACAGCAGTTCCAAAGTATATGGACCACATTTGATGTAGAAAGCTATTGCATTAAGACCCACAGCTAGACAGACTCTGATTAAAAATGGTAAGAACAGGTCAGCTCACTGGACGGAACTACATGTTGTCTACCAAGAATTGGACAGAGATAAGAGCCCATATGCTTAGATTTTTACTGATTCATGGGTGGTGTCCAACAGCACAGCTGTATGATCCATAAAATGGGCAATGGAAAACTATTAAGGGAAATCCACACTGGGAAAAGATCTATATAAAGCACTCTGGGTATTTAAAGGGCACATCAGAGTAAGACATGTCAATGCTTATGAGAAGAACCCTCTTCCTGGATCAGAAGGTAATTTGAATCAATTGAACGTGTTGGTATGGTCCCTTGAAGTGGCCAATTGGGTCCATGAAATGAATGGACATGGAGGTGCTGCAGCAAGACAGAGATGGGCTGTATCTAGACACATTCCTCTTTCAACCGCTAAGGTACAAACCATAGTAATTTCAATTGCCTCATAGGCATGCAAAAGCTGGACAATGAATAAGGAATACTTAAATACTTAAGAATTGATTCTTTAAAATGGCCACCCAAAGAACGAAATGTTTAGGAATAAATCTAACCAGAGAAACAGAACACTTACGCAAAGAAAACTACAAAACAAAAAACACTACTGCAAGAAACCAAAAGAGGTGTGTTATGTCTGTAGATTGCTTTGGGTAGTATTAGCATTTTCACAACATTAAGTGCTCCTATCCGGGAGCATGGTATATGCTTTCATTTCTGTAAGTCTCTTTTGGTTTCTTGTAGTAGTGTTTAGTGTTTTGTAGTTTTCAGCCCCAGATAGCTAGAGGAACAGAAGATGCTTCTTGAAAAAAAGATATGTAGGGAAAAAAAACAGATTGTTTTTTGGCTGTTATAATACCAAGCAAGGTTTTTTGCCTTGGAGCCATCAAGGCAAGAAAAATCAGCCCATTGGGGTAAACCCCCTTCTAATATTGAAACTAAAATGGAACACACGATCAGTCTTGTATGCTCACTGGTGACTACACTGGTCTACTTGTGAGTAGAAATGGGGGAAATGCAGCAATGAAGACATGGGTTTAATTTGGCCATGTCCCACAAACACCGATTGACCTTGAGATGAAAGAGAGAAGAGAAGAGCTAGTTGGTTTGAAGTTCAAGAAGATATGTGAACTCCTGAACCTATGGACACTGACCTAGCCACTGGGTACTAGAGTTGAGAGTCAAGGGGCCAGCTGGTCTGAAGGGGGCAAGAACACCCAAACTTTCAGACAGTTCCATGGGATGTAATTTGCATGGCTTACTAACCAGAAGTCGAACAGATGAAGATAAAGAAGTTTGATACTGGGATCAAGCGTAAATTGCTACAATTTGATGAACTGGACCTTAGTTTATGTATGTAGTTACTCAAAATTCCAACAGAAAAGGAAGAATTCTTTATATCAAAGATCAAGCTTGTCTCCTGAGTATACTGGGTTGGTAGGGACTGACAACTTAGACATTGGATACCAAAAATGAGGGGCTAGAAAGGCAGGAAGTGGCTGGTTTACAACTTTTCATGAGTGTGCTTAGTTTCAGAATGAGTGAGTAAGGCAGAATCTCCATTGAATAGTTTTCCTGATGTCTAGATGGGTCTGGTGAAAGTGGATGGAGGACGGTGGAAATAGGAGTTTATGAGTCAATTGGACTATTGTTATTGCTTTTGTTTGTTTTTTTCTGCTGGTCCTTCTTTCAAGAAGTATCTTCTGTTCTTCTAGCTGCTCTAGACTGGTCTGCTTGTCCTTTCACATGGGAATGTCCCACCACAAAAGAATCTGGATGAGGATAAGGATTCCACCTATGGTCTTGTGCAATGCAAAGGCTCTGGAGGGAGCCTCCTTCACTGGGCAAGTTCTAGCCCCATTTTAGTTATTCAAAACAGTTATAGGCTGAAGACGGACTCACAAGTTTTCTATTGTGATGTTTCTGGCTATTTCTCTCTCTCCCTTTCAAGTGTCTATTTTACAATAGTGTTGTTGTTGTTGTTGTCAGGTGCCATCGAATTGGAACTGATTCATAGCGACCCCATGCACAGCAGAACGAAACAAT
>NW_006416036.1:3683-6008 GCF_000296735.1 Chrysochloris asiatica | reverse complement strand
TCATTAGAAAGGGATAAGTTAAATAAATTAGTTGGTTTATACTATTCAAAATTGGTTTAAACCACAATTTTATTGCAGAATAAAAGGTTAGCATGCAGGTTTTTGTTTTTATTGGGATGAAAATATGTTTTTTATAAAAAACAACATTTTTCCATGTCAACCATTTTCACATGTAAAATTCAATGACATTAATTGCATTCATTATATTATGTACCAACACCACTATCTGTTTCCAAAATCTTTCATCATCCTCAACAGAAACTCAGTACCCCTTAAGTAATACCACCCCCACCGTCTCTCACTAACCCTTGGTAACCACTAATAAACTTGGGCTCTTTGCATTTTCCATTTCTGACAATATTTCACATAAGTAAAATCAAACAATGTTGTTCCTTTTGTATCTGACTTATTTCACTCAGTATAATGTTTTCAAGTTTCATCTATGTCATAGGATACACCAAAACGTCATTTCTCTTTATGATTGAATATTGCAAGATGGCTTCAAAAAGTTCACAGAGTTTGGGCATATTATCAGGAGGAACCAGTTCCTGGAAAGGGACATCATGCTTGGTAAAGTGGTGGCTCAGTGAACAAGAGGAAGATGGATAGGCACAGTGGTAGCAGCAATGGGCTCAAGCTTAACAATGATTGTGACGATGGCACAGAACCAGGAAGTATTTCCTTGTGTTGTACAGAGGGTACTATGAGTTGTAACTGATTCAATGGCACCTTGCAACTACAATAAAAATGAAATCTTAAAAATATAAAACAAGAATGGAAATATAAAAAAAATCAAAAGGGAGTTTATTTTGCTAGAAATTACCACAAATTTGACTTGAACATCTAACAGTCAACACAAGGAAGGGAATGTATTTCATTCAACAATTATTCATTAAGCAGCCATGATATGACAGGTAGAGCAACCCCAGGATTAGAGGATGCAATGGCCCGCAACAGGACTTGTATTTACCGACTAAACACACAGGACTCATTACCAACCATTCCACAGGAGAAAGATGAGGCTTTCTGCTTTCATAAATATTTACAGCCTCAGAAATCCTATATAGGGTCACTATGAGTCGGAACAGACTCCATGGCACAATACCACCACCACCATATCAACTGCTACACACAGTATCAATAACAACAACCAACATCAGCTAAATTCATCCTGCATTGAACTCCACAAACAGTAAACAGATAACAATGTACAAGCTCACTTCCTGATCATACCCAACAGAAGGCAGTTGGTCAGTGCCTAAGAATACACCAACATGTAATTATGAAATTAATACAAATACAACAACACCACCACAATGTCTTGAAAAGAACAGACTATTTCTGTTCACATGAACAAACAAGGCAAAGTGTGTCAAGCAAATGACCAAGAGGCAGAGGTAAAAAAACTTTTGATGGGAAAAAAGCATAGGATCCACCTGCAAATGAATGATACTTTGGAGCCTCCAAATGATTGACAGAAAGGTCAAGTAAAACAAGGAAGAATTCAGGAAAGCACTATAAGAATAATCAAACAAAGCAGATAAATGATTGGAGATAATACAAAACCTACAAACAGAAATCCAAGAGATTAATACTAAGATACCAGAAATGGACAATTTCATTAAAAGGGCAAAAGAGTAAATTTAAATCAATGGAAGCCATAAATAGTGTGTTTAAAGATAAATCTATCAATATTAGTAAGTTATATCACAAAAAATACATTGAAAATCTGAAGAAACCCTAAGACTCTTGTGGAAAAACATGAAGAGGAATAACTTACTAGTGATTGGAAGCCTAGAAAAGAAAGAGATAAAGAAACGCACACAAAAAAAGTTAATTAAAGACCTGCTGGAAGAAAATTTCCCAAGCATCATGAAAGATGAGAAAATAAGCATTCAGAAAGCTGAACAAACCCCAAGCAGGACAGACCACAAACGAAAATCATCAAGTTATATCATAATCAAACTCTACAAAATCAAAGACAAGGAAAGAATCCTAAAAGCAGTTCAGGAAAACTGAAAAGTTATCTACAAAGGTGAACCACTAAGATTAAGCTCTGATTTCTCAGTAGAAACTATGCAAGCAAGAAGACAATGCACATAGGACCACTACTGTAAAAGACTAAGAAAAAGAACCCATACTAAAGGGGGGTGGATTCTTTGCTGGTTGCTGGGATGTGGAGGTGGGGGAGCGGAGGGAGAGGAGAGTGGATCACAGGGCAGGGAATAGACACAGGATTGTTTGGGTGTTGGGGAGGAGCACAATATACACGAAGGGAGAGGGGAATGGAAGAACAAAGCAGATGGGAGAACAATAAGGCAGGTT
>NW_006416036.1:0-1118 GCF_000296735.1 Chrysochloris asiatica | reverse complement strand
AAAAAAAAAAAAAAAGATTTTCATTTGTATTGTAGATAACTTTGAGTAGAGCAGGCATCTTGACAATATTAATCTTCAAATCCAGGAACATGGAATGACTTTCCATTTTAATTAGATATCCTATCATTTCTTTTAACTGTGTTTTTTAGTTTTCAGAGTAAATTGTTTGTGAAGAAAAAAGAAGAAGAAGGCAATGGAGAAACTATACAAATTCTGAAAGAAAAAAATTGTCAAACAAGAATAATATACACAGCAAAATCATCCCTCAACTGACAGTGAAACTAGAACATCTCTCCACAAATAGAAATTAAAGGAATTTGTAAAACACAAGCCAACTTTTCCAAAAAAATTTAAAGTGACTGAGAACCAAGAACACCAAACAACAACTGGTGATGGACTTAAATGGTAACACCATCCAGAATTCAATTCTGACATAGAAATATGAAGAGTAAAACAAAACTACACGACTTCTGGAAAAAGATAGTGGATCGGGTGGAAGTGTAGTGACGAGCTCTGCTGAGAACAACACAGAATACAGGACCAAGAAGGCTCAGGGGATGGTCCCATTACTCTGAACCACATATAAAGGAATATTTAGAAGGTTGGAAGACTTACAGCTGGGAAGCTTGTGGCAGAAGCAGGAAATCAATTGCTTCCTGGTTAGGGATGCTCAGCTGCTCCAGGAGCCACCATTTTGTGTGAGGCCAAGCGGGGAAAGGATCAGAGCAGCCACAGATGCCTGACAGAGCCGCAGAGATATGGACATTCTATATATATATTTTTTGTGTGTGTGTGTGTGTGTGTGTGTGTGTGTGTGCCTTTTCATTGGTCCCTTGCTGTCTGCATACCTCCATTCTGGTGACAATAGGGGTGCCTGAGCTGGTGGATACTCCAGCCCCACCCATGGAGGGTTCTACTGAGCATGTGCATAGAGCTCCTCAAAATTTAAAGAGACAGTACCCACATAAAGCCAAACGGCCGAAGGATACTCAGCCCAAGAGCAGGCTTTGAACTTTTCTTGTTTGCTATTTGTTCCTGTGTTTTTTAACACAGGAAAGAGAAGGAGAGGGCTGTTGGGAGGGAAAGAGACCTCATATTAGGCTACAGATTTTTTTTTT
>NW_006416035.1:4562-5455 GCF_000296735.1 Chrysochloris asiatica | reverse complement strand
GATGATTGGATTCTGAGTCAACTCTTATTCATAGCAACCCTGTATAGGTTTCCCGAGGAGCCGCTGGTGGCTTTGAACTACTGACCTTGCAGTTAGCAGTCCAGTACTTATTCCACAACACCACACAAATACCAAGAAAACACTAAGGGGCAGTTCAACTCTGTCACATGGCTTTGTTATCAGTCAAAGTTGACACGATGACATCTGTCAATAGTAACAAAATGAAATTGCTAGCTAAGTTTTTATGTTGCTACCCTCCAGTATAACAACAACATATTCTGTTATTTCTAGTGTATATATTTTTAAATGATAGATTATTCTGTTATAGAAAACTAAATGGAATTAGCCTCCAATCAGTCATGTACACATACAGAATTTGTCACTCAATGAGGGAAATAAATAATTAAGGAGAAATGCAAGCTGAGGAGCAACCAAGGCCTACTAGGGTACAGTCATTGAGCTGTGAGAAACTTGGCTCTCCCAATGTTGTACACACTTATATAGGCTTGTAGTTTATCTTAGAGAATTAAGGTAGCAAAGATTTCAGATGGAATTGCACCATGGGTGGAGTCAGAGAGCTGAAAGAAAATAAACTCTTCCCAGTTTTTAAGTAGTTGAATAATCAGCAGCGTTGATATTGTTGTTGTTGATGAGTGCTGTCAAGTCAACTCTAACTCAGAGTGACCCTGTATAGGGTTTCCAATGAGTGGCTGGTGAGCTTGAACCTCCGACCTTACGGTTCAAACCAACTTTGCAGTCCAGTGCATTAACCCACAGTGCTATACCAGAACTCCAGTGATCATGCGAGAGGGAACTCTTGGGTGTAAGACCCAGTTTGGGAAGAATTCCTGATGATGTGATGAATGATGAGCATGACACTTAAAGGGAAAATA
>NW_006416035.1:0-1017 GCF_000296735.1 Chrysochloris asiatica | reverse complement strand
CTTCTAAGGAGCAGTTGCTGGGTTTGAACTGCCGCATACCAGGGGTCCTTGTCAAGATTGTTGTTGTTGTTATTAAGTGTCGTGGAGTTGGTTCCGACCCATAGTGACTCTGTATAGGGTTTCCAAAGAGCAGCTGGTGAGCTTGAACCACGGAACTTGTAGGTCAAACTCCTTTTGCAGTCCAGTGCATTAACCAACAGTGCCACACCCGGACTCCAGGTATCCAGATTACCCCTTTAGAAATTCATAAAGTAGTCACCGTAATCTTCTGTTCTGACCTATCTGCCTTGAATTTAACTTGTCCTGTAGGTCCCCATAGGAAGCTACTATTGTGATTTATTTAAAGAACCCTAGTAGCAGTATCAATAGACTCAAGCGTGGCAACAGTAGTGAGGTTGGCCCAGGACCGGGCAGTGCTTCGTTCTGCTGTGCATAAGGTCGCTATGGGTCAGTACCAACTCGATGGCATCTAACAACAACAACAACAACCTTTTACAGGGTTGCTGTGAATAAGGACTGACTTCACCACAGCACTTATCAATAACAACTCGACTAAGACAAGCGTGCTACTGAGAGAACTTGTCTGCAGCCTATACTGATTGCATAAGCATGTTTAAACACATTTTGTTTGATAAGGTTGTGCATGTAAAAATACTGACCCTCACCGACTCTCATAGTTGGTGGTTATGTCCTGTGGAGTTGGTTCCAACTCATAGTGGCCCTGTACAGGGTTTCTGAGGCTGTAAATCTTTATGGGAGCAGAAAGCCTCACTTCTCTCTCACAGAATGGCTGGTAGTTTTGAACTGCTGACCTTGAGGTTAGTAGCCCAACCTGTAACTACTATGGTACCAGAGCTCCTTGAGCACTGACCCTACTAGCAATTTTTTTTGACATCTCTTCATATGTATATATATACATTGTTGTTGTTGTTAAGTGCCGTCGAGTCGGTTCTGACCCATAGCGACCCTGTACAGGGTTTCCGAGGGTGTAAATCTTTACGGGAGTAGAAAGCCTCA
>NW_006416034.1:2939-4323 GCF_000296735.1 Chrysochloris asiatica | reverse complement strand
GTTTTCCAGTTCTGCCAGCACCATCTGTTGAAAAGACTATCACCTCCCCATGCGAGATATTTAGGTGTTTTGTCAAAAATCAGTTGGCTGTATGTAGACATGGTAATTTCTGGATTCTAGACTCTGTTCCATTGATCTATGTATCTTTCATTGTACCAGTTCCAAGCTGTTTTGACCACTGTAGCCTCCACCAACTTTTTTTAGAACCTGTTAGTAGTATTTTATTTATGTAGCTGCCCATTTGAGGGAATATAAAATGTAGTGAGTTAGTTTTAAGTGATACCAATTTCTAAAAACTAGGAAGTTAATACAAGGTAAAAGGAATTTGCCTTATATAATTCTGTTTTCAATGTTAGTAATCACAGAATATACTTTTAAAAAATGCAGTTGAATTAAAGTGTACATAGCAAGTTAATTTTCCATTGATTATATTATACATACTTTGTTTTGTGATATTGGCTCCATTGTTTTCAGTGTAACAATATTCTTACCACTTTGGCTCTGGACTCCCGGTTTTCATTTGTTCTTCTTGTCTACCCCTTCCTGCCTTTTGAGCTTTGTTTTGGGGCAAATACTGCCCTTTGGGCTAATATGATTGATAGTGAGGAACACATTACGTCCTGTTATTATTACTCACTTTAGTAGCCTGTCTGTTGTTTGACTGAAAGTTGATCCTTGGGAATGTACTCTTTTTCAGGCTTGAAGGGAGTCTCACGCCCACAGCATCTCTATGAGACCAGTAGTTATGGTCTCTTTATGATGTTGGAGTTTATTGTACACCTTTACTTCTCCTTCTCAGTTCAGGACCTTCTATTGCCATCTTAATCACAGAATTCAGTAGTGGTAGCTAGACACCACCTAGTTCTTCTGGTGAAAGGGTCATGAAAGCTGAAATTTGAATGGTTCATTTGCATTAGTTGTTTTAGACTAATTGTTTCCTTGAGTCTTTGAGTTGCTTCATTCTTCTTTGCTTCTAATAAAGAGAGATCAATAGTTGCATCTTAAATGGCCACTTGCAAACTTTTAAGACCCCAGTCACCATTCATCAAAGTAGAATATACAACACTGTCTTTGTGGGATATGTTATGTGGAGTATATTTGAATGGTTTTCTCTTACATTCACTATTATTATGAATAAGAAACTGTATAAAATCATATCACATTTTCTCATTCATTATCATTGTTACATTTTGTTACTTTGCTTAGCTTGAATACTAATGTGGACATTTTGTTTTACTTACCTTGGAATGACATATGGAGATGATTAAAATATTAGATATAAAGGGGAAGATTGAGACAGGTTTGCATGGGCTAAATGGGACAGAGGTAGATAGTGATGCATGTTCAACCTTGGAACAACAGGGCTTTGTGATACAGGGTTAAG
>NW_006416034.1:0-1584 GCF_000296735.1 Chrysochloris asiatica | reverse complement strand
AGGCAGAGATGGGGACATGGAGAGAGGGAGCAGCTGAGGACTCTAGATTTATGGAAAGAGAGGGACAAATAACTGGCAGCCAGGAGGCAGACTTGCAGAAAGAGCCCTTTGGTGATTTGAATTATTATATATGCCTGAGTGTTTAAAAAAAAAAAAAGAGCTAAAATGAATAGAGAGAAATACTGTTAACTGAAGGTACATGAAGCATATGATTTGTTGAATGTAAAGCTGATGATCTGCCCTGTAAACTTTCACTTATTTCACAATAAAAACTTAAAAAAAAAAAAGATATCAGGCACTTCAAATAATGATCTAACATTTGTTTTTTGTTTTTTTTTCTATATCAATGCGTATATACCAAACAAAGTTTGGATAATTCTCTACTAAATTACTTCAAATTATGTACATAGACATTATATGAGATTTATACAAAATACACAATTTATGTACAAAGGAATAGCTGTTAATCTAAATCTTAACCCTCTTGTCAAATGTATCAGACCTTTGTGGTAACTATTTCATCATGGTCTCTCACTACAAAAGAAACACTTTAATTCATTTTTAAGAAAATTTTCAAAACTTCAGCAACATTAAAAAGAATTTAAATGCAAAGTTTAATATTTTGAACCATTGTTTTTATTTTTAATAAAATATGCTAAATAGAGAAAATGTTGCTATCACTAATTTACATTGTCTGCAGTAAAATATTGAATATTGAAACATGATGAAGAGCACCAGAATATTGTGAGATATAGTGCTGGAAGATGAGCCAGTAGGATTGGAAAGCTCTTCAAAATACAACTGGG
Organism: Chrysochloris asiatica; assembly: GCF_000296735.1. Classification (NCBI taxonomy): domain Eukaryota; kingdom Metazoa; phylum Chordata; class Mammalia; order Afrosoricida; family Chrysochloridae; genus Chrysochloris; species Chrysochloris asiatica. The sequence goes on along the minus strand of NW_006416034.1, from coordinate 778 downwards.
AAAGAGTTGTCTCTTCAAAGTAGAGTTGACCATAATGAAGCAAATGCAGTAAAGCCTTCACAACCTTTAAATACTGATGGGACACAACTCAAAATGAAGAGAAACAGCTGTAAATTAATAATTTATAATAATCCACTAATAATCGAACATGGAATGTACAATGTATGCTTCTAGGAAAATTTTAAATAGTCAAACATGAAATGGAACACATAAACATCAATATCCTAGGCTTTAGCAAGTTTAAATAGCCTGGTATTGTCCATTTGGAATCTGAAAATCACATGGTTTAATATGCCAGGAATGACAAATTGAAGATGAATATTGTCCCATTCATCATCAGAATGAACATATCAAGATCTGTCTTGAAACACTGTCTGTGATAGGATAATATTCACACCCTTTAGGAAGACCATTTAATACCACTATTGTTCAAATTTGCATATCAACCAAAGCTCCATATCAACCACTAAAGCCAGTGATGATGAAATTGAAGAATTCTGTCAAATTCTTTAGTATATAATTGATCGAACATGGAATCAAGGTGTACTGATAATTATTGATGATTGGAATGAAAAGGATAGCAATTAAGAAGGAGAATATGCAGTTGGAAATTTTGGCCATGGAGACAGAAACCACATTGAAGATTCCATGATAGAATTTTGCAAGACCAATGAATTCTTCATTGCAAAAACCATTTTTAAATAACATAAAAGATGATTACACATATGCACCTCACCATATGGAATACACAGAAATCAAATGAAATACATCTGTGGAA
>NW_006416033.1:0-4375 GCF_000296735.1 Chrysochloris asiatica | reverse complement strand
CACAGGTTAGGTGATAGGCACAGCAGCGTAGTTTGGATTTGGGGGAGGACAATTCACAAGAAGGGGGAAGGGAATGGAAGAACAAGGTAGATAGGAGAACACGGAAACAGGTTTACATAGGCTAAATGGGACAGAAATAGCGATGTATGCTCAACCTTGGAACAACAGGGCTCTGTGATACAGGCATTGAGGCATAGTCTGAATGGGTAAAAGAGGGGAAATAATGTTAAGATGCTTGACTGTCTTATGAATGTTGGTTTCCCTTGCCTACTATTGTAAAATAGACACTTGGGTGGGATAGAAAGGAATGTCAGGAAACATGATTACAGAAAGTCTGTAAGCTTGTCTTCAGTCTATAACTGATTGAAATACCTAAAAGGTGTTCTAGAACTTGCCCAGTGAGATAGGCTTCTTGCGGAGCCTTTGTAGTGTATAGGACCTTAGGTGGAATCCTGAGCCCTATACAGAACTTTCTGAGGTGGAAAATTCCCACTTGAAAGGACAAACAGACCAGCCTGGAGCAGCTAGAGGAACAGAAGATACTTCTTGAAAGAAAGACCAGCAGGAAAAATCTAAAACTAAAATGGCAGTGTGATGGACTACTATAAAAACAAGCAAGTTGTTCACCAGGGAGCCATCAATGCAAGTAATCAACCCCCCTCCAAGACTGAAACTCAAAGGGAACACATGAGCAGGCATATAAACTTGCTGACAACCATGTTGGTCTACTGGTGACTGGAAGAGGGGGAAAGGCAGCAATGAAGATATGGGCTGAGTTTGAGTACATCCTGTAGACTTCCGTTGACCTGGAGATGAGAGAAAGAGACAGGGCTGGTTGGTCCAAAGTGTGGTAAGATCTGGGAACTCCTAAGCCCATGGACAAGGACATAGCCACAAAAGTCTACAGCTGAGAGTGAAGTGTCCAGCTGATATGAAGTGAGGGGAGACACAAAAGAACACCCAAACTTTCAAACAGTACTCATTTGACCTAACTTCAATGGCTTGATGATCAAAACTCGAACAGAGGAAGATAAAGAAATTTGATAAGGAAACAAGTGTAAATCGCTGCAATTTGAGTAACTTGATCTATACTTACAAATGTTGTTGTTAAGTGCTGTCGAGTTGATTCTGACCCATGGCAACCCCTTATAGGGTTTCCAAGGAGCAGCTGGTGAGCTTGAACCACCGGCTTTGCAGTTCAAACGACTTTGCAGTCTGACACATTAGCCCACAGCACCACAATTACAAATGTAGTAGCTCATTCACATCAAAGATTGAACATATCCCTCTGTATACAGGGTTGATAGGGATGGGTAACTTAGACAATGGCTTCCTAAAATGGGGGCAGGGAGGACTCCAGAGGGACTGAGAGCTGGCAGCCAGGAGGCAGACTTGCAGAATGTAACTGTTGGTGGTACAAATTATTATATATGACTGATTGTTTGTTTAAAAAAAAAAAAAAAGAGGGCTAAAATGAATAGCGAAAAATACTGTTAACTGATGGTACATGGAGGGGATTATAATCATTGTAATGAAACAAGGTGTATGATTGATTTATTGAATGTAAAACTGATCATTTGCCCTGTAAACTTTCACTCAACTCACAATAAAAACTTTTAAAAATAATAAAATTTAATTTAAAAAAGTGATTTCCATACATTTGGAGCCACAGTCAGGATGCCTTGGCCTCACTCTTGTGACCTAAGACACAGACTTCACTTCATTAATTTATCTCATTTCATGGTTGTAATTTGCCATGGAGTCAATCCTGACCCAAAACTATTAATACAAGAAAAAGACCAGTCAATATCTCCATTTCTTCCTGCTTCATTTCTGTGTATCTTTCAAGTCCTTGGGTTGGTTTGTTATCCTAAAACAATACTTTGTTCCCCAGTAACAAAAAAGTGGGTGTCCATCACACTCTATGCAAATGAGTAAAGATGTTATGAAATGAACAGCTATGAGAGCTGCAACAATGACCATACCTGTTGTACACACAATACTTGCAGTCATAAATGCCTTAGGAGGGTTCCCAGAAAGAAATGAATGACTGTTGCATGTCAGAAATCTTCCTAAGAAAAATTTCTCCTAGAAGTTCCTTTTAAAAATTCAAGACCAACATTATACTCTGCCAAGAACAGACAGGTATTTAAGGGCAGCAGCAAATGAACATGTCTCTAGGTGGAAGATTTTAAAGGTGAAACCCAGAGAATCAGGGTTTGGGACCAGGCTATCTGACATTTTTATAAATGATCAAAAAGAAAGAAAATATGAAACACATATTAATTCACTCTAAATCTTTATTCTGCACATTTCCTTGTTGGCATTTTCTTTGTTGTTGCCATTAATGTGTAGGATCATCAAGTTGACTCTTCTTGACTCGAAAGAAAAGTCTGAAAGAATTTTAATGACATCATATTTTCTGCTTTCTGCTCCTGTAAAGATTTACTGCCTCGGAAACCCTGTACAGGGTCGCTATGAGTCCGAACTGACTCCACGGCACATAACAACAACAATATGAAACACAGAGTCCTGGTGTGGTGCTGTGGGCTAATACATCAGACTGCAAGGTCAGTGGTTCAAGCTCACCAGCCGCTCCTTGGAGACCCTATACAGGGTCTACTTATGGGGAGAACTCACCATCCCAGTACCTAGTAAGATCATAAATAAATAATCTGTAAAAACTGTTTGATGAATGAATGATGAATATATGAATTATATATTCCCAGTTGGAAGTGGCAAACGTGCTTCCATTTTTTATTAATATAGATGAAGTTGTTTCTTCTTCTTCTGGTTGGTTGCCTTTGACTTGGCTCCAATTCATGGTGGCTTCATGTACAACAGAACAAAACATTGCCTGGCCCACACCATCTTCATGATTGTTGGTCTATTTGAGTCCAGTGCTGTGCCTATTGTATATTTTGAGTGCCTTCTAACCCCAATAGAAGGTTGGTGGGCCAAAAGGAGAAACTCCTTAGTAGAATTACTGGTGCAACACAGCAATCCATGATCAGTGCAGCTGTAAATCCCTGGAGAAGAAATGCCCCATCCCAAAGGAAGAACAATAAAAAAATACAAGAATTTTCCCCAGTGCCCCTCTTCTTCAATCTATTCCTAAATGTTGGATTTAGAAATGCTCATGAAATAGAAATGGACTTCCCTTTGAAATAAAATATTAGCCACATCAAGATCTAACATTAAAATAGAATTCTCTGTGAACCACAAGAAAATGAGAAAGCAGTCTCATTTTTCTTTATATGCTCATACATCCATCTAATGTTTTCCTGTGCTCCTCTCTCCTTCACAGATCACTGAGTTGGAGAATATTTTTGCAAAACAAACATGGCTCCAGAACTTGACCTCAGCTACAACACACTTAAGACTTCTCAGGATGAAAGTTACAGGTACAAAAAGCAAGCTGCCCTGCCTGAGAACTTCTCCATCACCTCTGCCAACCTCCCAGAGGACACTGCTAGGAAGACTTGTGTGCTGTGTTGGAATGGAGGAAACTTGGGAGGTGATGATCATTTGGAAATCTGACTTTTTTTTTCTTGAAATTTTAACAAATGATGACAGAGTATACAGGGTAGCTTTTTGCAAACAATTTAGAAAGGGCAGCAGGATGAATTTTCTGAGGACTTATATGTACCAATTAAATTTCCTCTTCAAAATGAGTATAGGGTGCTTGATACAAAATAATCATGAAATTTGCTCTTTTTAATTTAAATTTTGGTTTTATCATTTGGTGTCACCAATGAAAATTCTGATCTCCAATAGATTCTCATTCCTACATTAGTAATCTATTTCCTGAGGAAGATTAAAGAATTTTAATTTTGATTTTGCCCAGAAAAAAATCACTACTGTTGTTGTTGTTGTTAGGTGTCATCGAGTCGGTACTGACTCATAGAAGAACGAACACTGTCTGGTCCTGCACCAATCTCACAACCATTGCTACATTCCAGCCCACTGTTGCTGCCACTGTGTCAATTCATTTTGTTTGGGATCTTCCTCTTTTGTTCTAACTCTCCACTTTACCATACATAATATCCTTCTCCAGGGACTGGCCCCTCCTGATAATATGTCTGAATATGAGAGACGAAGTCTGGCCATCCTAGTTTCCAAGAAGCATTCTGACTGTACTTCTTCTAACACAGATTAATTTATTCTTTTGGAAGTCCATGGTATTTTTAATATTCTCCTCCAACTCCATAATTCAAATGTATCGATTTTTCTACCGGCTTCCTTATTCACTGTCCAACTTTCAAATGCATATGAGGTTGTTAACAATACCATGGCTTAAGAAAGGATGTTAGTAAGAAAGAAAACTATAGACCAATATCCCTCATGAACATAGATGCAAAAATCCTCAACAAAA
>NW_006416032.1:0-4299 GCF_000296735.1 Chrysochloris asiatica | reverse complement strand
TTATTCATTCTATGCTTCGAACTCCAGTAGTTGTAGCTTCTGAGAAAATGGTTTCTTATGTGCCTCTCTTAATGTCTCCACTGTGTTGGCAGTGCTTAAGGTTCTGGGAACAAAATCTCTCTGAGGAACAAACTCTGGCCACCTGGCAAGCATGGCAAAACTGTTCTTTATCAAGTTATTCAGTTATGTTTGTTATTTACTTAATACATGAGCTCTTAGTATCCATGTACAATATTATATTAAACCAAAAACCTCTCCTAAAGCCGAGGTTGTAAAAAGTTCCTAAGGAAAATTTGCTGGGAGACACTGGAGAAAATTCCCCTAAGGAATTCACCCAAAGTAGATTGGCGACTTCCAGGGTTTTGTTCAAAGAATAATGGTTGTCAGCCTTCTCAAATCGTCCCCAGGTGCAGACCATTAACCTAGGTGTTCTTCTTCCTCCTGCAATCCTCGGCCAGCTAGCTGAAACAGCTGGACTCCTTTCAGACCTTTTGAATACTTTTCTCACTGTAGATTAAGTGCTATAGGTATGCTAATCAGCCTTGAGAAACCTCGAGTTTCTGTCTTGGGATTCGAACCTAAAAAGTACTATATAACAATTTGCTTGAATTTCTGGAAAATTTAGGATGTTAGATTATCAAGACAATTTGTGATGTATGTTTTAGAATTTGTTCCTGTAAATCATTGTTTCCTGTTTTGAACGATTAATCACATTTCATTTCTGTACCCTGTCTTAATAATCCCCGCCTTCCTTTGTGTAAAGCTCCTCCCTGAAATAAAAAGGAGGTGCAGACTGAAGCCTGCATGCGTTACGGCTTGCAGGGCATGCATTACAGGCAGGCATTGCAGTTGGCAAGGTGTGCATACTGCTTGCCAACCTAGCCATGAGGCTTACAATGCAGGATCTGTCTGACGCCAGTGTCGCATCCACTCTGGTCTCGGGGTGTCTTCTTGTCTCTCTTGTTGCATCTTTGAGTGCATTCTTTCTCTATCTCTGTTGCCGCCAGATCTCCCAACTTCGTGAACCAAACCCCCAGGCGAGGCCGGTTCTTGACAGCAGATGGACTGTTACTACAAGAACAAACAAGTTGCTTCCCTAGGGAACATCAAGGCAAGTGGCCAGGTCCTCTCAACACAAATCCCCTTCCAAGACTAAGACTCAACAAAAATGCATGCTCTGATTGGTGACCACACACATCACCAATGGGGGGAAATGGGGTAAAAGCAACAATGAAGCGGCAAGCTAAGCCCTACAATGTTCAGTGGACTTCTGTGAACCCAGTTGGGGACCTGCTTGGCAAGCAGCGTGAGGAGGCCTGGGGACTCTTGGGCCCAGAGTCAGTGGCGTGGCCACAGAGGATTCGAGAGGAGACTGGAGCTACCGGCTGACGGGAAGAGAGTGCATGTGCACAGGAGCGCCCACACGTGCAGATGATACCCATCTGACCTGGACTGGATGACTGGATGATTGGAGCTCAACCAGGAGAAGAAAGAAGAGGGTAAAAAAAAAAAAAGAGTGAGCCGATACAGTCTGATGAACTTGACCTATACCTATGGAGCAGCAACTCAAAAGTAAGAACAAATCCTTACATCAAGAAACATTCCCACCCCCTCCACACACAGAGTGGATGGAGATGGGCAAGTTGGACATTGGATACTCAAATGGGGAGGGGGGGACTACAAAGGCAAGAAGTGACTGGCTTACAAGCTTTCAAGAGGGAACCTAGTGTTAGGGAGCATGGAGGAAGGCAGAATCTCCAATGGGCACTATTCAATCTGTCTGGGCGGAGCTGATGAAAGGAAATACAGATGGGTAACTTGTGATACTGTAGTGAATAATGCTCATCAGGACAGATTATGAGGGTTGGGTATGCAAAGATAGATATTTTGGAACAAGGAAAGGAGTGATTAATCCTACAGGCTAGGAGCGGAGGTCTCTGGGACCATCAACGAAGAAGAGCCGAGAGCGGGACCCTACCCAGAGAAAAAGAGATGCCTGAGATAGAGACAGAGATTATGACGTGGAGCGATGAAGCAGCTGGGGACTTTGGATCAAGAGAGGGAAAGGGACTGTGGGCCGAAAACTTTGGGTGTGGGGGGAAGTGTAGGGGGTGGGTTTCTAGGATATACCCTTTGGTTGGTTGATGATGCATGGAGGGGATTGGAACCATGGCAATGAGATGATATACGATGGAATGAATGTAAAACTAAAGTTCTCTCATGTAAACTATCATATAATTCACAATAAAACATCAAAAAAAAAAAAGAAGACCAAAGTGTATTAGAATAGCTAAAGTGAATGAAAGAAATGTCAAAGTAAAACAGCTGAATGAAAAATTTCAAAGGGCGGCTCAAGAAGACAAAGCCAAGCATTATACTGAAATATACCAAAAGGGAAGAACATGCTCAGCATTTCTCAAGCATAAAGAACAGTAGAAAACAGTCAAGCCTTGACTCGCAATATTGAAGGATTTCATGTTGGAAGAAATACAGCCAAGATGCTCCCTGGAAGCCAGCCAGAATGGTCAGACTTCATCACTTGTACTTCTGATATATTGTCAGGAGGGAACAGTCCTGGAAAATGGCATCATGTTTGGTAAATTGGAGGGTCAGAGAAGAGGAAGACCCACCATGTGATGGATTGACATAGTGACAGCAACAATGGGCTCAAATGTAGCAATGACTGTGATGTTGGTGCAGGACTGGGCAGTGTTTCATTCTGTTGTACATAGATAGGGTCACTATGAGTCAGTACAACTCGATGGCATCTAACAACAACAACAACAATGGGCAAAATATTGAACACAGGAAGCATCAAAAGAAGTTGGAAAAAATACAAGTGTCATTGTACAAAAAAAAAAAAAAAGGTCAATGTTCAACCATTTCAGAAGATAGTATATAATCTAGAACCGATAATACTGAAGGAAAACATCCAAGCTACACTGAAGGCATTAGTGAAAAACAAGGCTCCAGGAATTGACAGAATACCAATTAAAATGTTTCAACAAACTGATGCATCCCTGGAAACACTCACTTGTCTATACCATGAAATTTGAAAACAACCACCTGGCCAGACAACTAGAAGAGATCCATATTTGTACCATTTCCAAAGAAAGATAACCAAACAGAATGTAGAAATTATCAAACAATATCAATATAATGTTACACAGAAGTAAAATTTTGCTGAAGATTATTTAAAAGGGTTACAGCAGTACACCAATAGGTAGCTGTCAAAAATTCCAGCTGGATTCAGAAGAGGATATAAAATGAAAGATATCACTGCTGAGGCTAGATGAATCTTGGCTGAAAGCAGAGAACACCAGAAAGATGTTTACTTGTGTCGTTTGATTATGCAAAGGCATTCATACAACTGTGTGAATCAGAACAAACTATGGAAAACATTGGGAAGAATTGGAAATCCAGAACACTTAATATGCTCATGTGGAACCTGTACATAGAACAAGAGGCAGAACAGAAGAAGAGGATACTGTGTGGTTTAAAATCAGGAAAGGTATACATCATGGTTGTATCCTTTAACCATACTTATTCAATCTGTATATTGAGAAAATAATTTGAGAAAATGGTCTATATGAAGAACATGGCATCAATATTGGAGGAAGAATCATTGTTATTAATACCACCTGCAAAGCACAGATGACACAACCTTGCTTGCTGAAAGTAAGACTTGATCATTGATGATCAAAGAATATAGCTTTCAATATGGATTACAATTCAATGTAAAGAAACAACTAGGCCATTAAACAGCATCACGATAAATGGAGAAAAAGACTGAAGCTGTCAAAAATTTCATTTTACAATCAACACTCATGGAAGCAACGGTCAACAAATCAAATGGGACAACTAACAAGATGGCAGATCGGGTGAAGGTGCAGTAAAGGAGCTCCACCAGCAACAACACAGAATAACTGACCAAGCAGGCTCAGGGGATGGTCCCAGAACTCTGAACCACATATAAAGGAATATTTAGAAGGATGGAAGGCTCACAGCTGGGGGAATTTGTGGCAGAAGCAAAAAATCCATTGCTTTCTACTCTGCGATGCTCGGCTGCTCCAGGAGCCGCCATCTTGGGTGAGACCAAGCGGGGAAGGATCGGAGCGGACACAGACGTGTGCCAGAACCACTGAGATAAAGATGTGGACATCCTTTTCTTTTGGTATCTGTTCATTGGTCCCTTGCTGTCTGCACACCTCCATTCTGGTGACTATAGGGGTGTCTGAGCTAGTGGGCACCCCAGCCCCACCCTCAGAGGGCTGTACTACGCATGCGCACAGATCTCCT
>NW_006416031.1:3493-4546 GCF_000296735.1 Chrysochloris asiatica | reverse complement strand
CCCTGTATAGGGTTTCCAAGGAGCAGCTGGTGAGCTTGAACCACCAACCTTGCAGTTCAAATGGCTTTGCAGTCTGGCGCATTAACCCACAGCACCACATCAGGACTCCCACCAGAACGAAAACTACTGCATACACAGCACTGGAAGACATATGACCAGAAATAAACCAAAAAGGAATGAACTAGATACTAGGACAATGGCATTTCTGTAAAGTTGGTCTGGTCATTACAAATTCCTTTAATTTCTGTTTATTAGAAAATGCCCTAATTTCACCATCATATTTGAGGGACAGATTTGCTGGGTAAATGATTCTTGGTTGGAAATTTTTTTCTTTCAGAGTTTTGTATATATTATCCCATTGCCTTCTTGCCTGCATAGTTTCTGCTGAAAAAATCAGAGTTTAATCTTTTTGATTCTTCTTCATAGATAACTTTTTGTTTTTCCTGAGCTGCTCTCAGGATTCTTTCTTTGTCTTTGATTTTGGAAAGTTTGATTATGATATGTCTTGGTGATTTTATTTTGGGATCAGTTTTTTTGTTTGCTTATCTTCTTATTTTTCATGATGTTAGGGAGGTTTTCTTCCAACAACTCTTTGACAATTTTTTCTGTGCTTTTTGTCTCTTCCTGTTCTGGAATTCCAGTTACCCATAAAGCCCTTAGGCTTTCTTGGGATTTATTCATTCTTTTTTTCAGATTTTTCTTCTAGCATACTTGTATTGAGAGAGATTTATCTTTAAGCTCATTAATTTGGGATTCTGTTGCTTCAGATCTGCTCCTTTGCCCTTTCAATGTATTGTCCAATTAAAATCTTAGTATTAATTTTCTTTTAATTATGAGGAATCCGTACCTGGACCAAGAGGCAGTTGTTTGAACAGAGCATGGGAACACTGAATGTTTTAAATTGGGAAAGATGTGCGACAAGGTTATGTTCTTTCACCATACTTATTCAACCTGTATGCTGAGCAAATAATACGAGAGGCTGGGTTCTATGAAGAAAAACATGGCATCAGGATTGGAGGAAGACTCATTAACAACCTGCGATATGCAGATGAT
>NW_006416031.1:0-876 GCF_000296735.1 Chrysochloris asiatica | reverse complement strand
TTTTTAACTTCTTATTGTGACTTGAGTGAGGGTTTACATAGAAGATCATCAATTTTACATTAAACACATCATACACTTTGTTTCATCTCAATGATTGCAATCCCCTTCATGCAACAGTTGTCTCTCTTCTTCCCTGGAGTTACCCACGTAAAAATAATCCTTTTTCAAACTCATATATTTGTGGGATACATAAATAAATATATAGAGATTCCACTCTTCCTCCCATATCCATTCAGTCTGTGTCTCTGCCCATGTATCTACACACAGAATACTGTCGTTCCAAGGTTGTACATATATCACTATTGACCTCTATCCCCTTTAGCCCCTGCATACCTTCCTGTGTCTTCACCTGTCTTCATCATTCTTCTGCCAACCTCCATCTTCTTGTATATTGCCCTCCTCGTTACACGAGTTAGCATGTGTCTACCCTTACAGCAAATGAATTACTCTCCCTTCCTTCCAATCTCTGGTAACCATCAAAGAATATTTCTTTTAGTATGAAAACTAAAGTTCTTAATTTTAATGTAGTTAATACTTCTATTCTTTTTTATTGCTGCTTCTTCCTTTATCATTAGTGCTTAGTGTTACTTGTTTAAAAAAAAGATCTTTACTTACCCTGAGTCATGAAGATATTCTCTTATATTATCACTTGTATGTTTAATTTACCTTGGAATTGTAAATTTTTATGTATTGTGGCAGATAGTTTTATAGTTACCCAATTGACTTAGTGTTCTTTTTTGGTCACTTCTTAATGATTATATTCCCATATCTAATATCTCATATCCAATATGTGTTTATCTTTATTCTGATCATCGTTTGATTTGTCAATCCCTGTACTCACTGATATCTGGTCATCTAAAGTCTTTTACTTTATTC
>NW_006416030.1:2362-4425 GCF_000296735.1 Chrysochloris asiatica | reverse complement strand
TTTAGGACAGAGTAGAATTACCCCTAGGGTTTCCTATAATCGTTTCAGAAGCAGATTGTCAGATCATTTCTCCCACAGAGTCACTGGTAGGTTTGAGCTGCAAATCTTTCAGTGAAGTACATATAGAGTCCTAATAGTCCAAGCACAATATAATAGTAGTAGTGGAGTCCTGGTGTGGTGCTGTGGGTTCTTGTGCTAGAAAGCAAAGTAGGTTTGAACCGCAAGGCCGACAGTTCAAGCTCACCGGCCATTCTTTGGGAATCCTATATAGGGTCGCTAGGGGCACAAGTGACTCAACAGCACTTAACAACAACAGCAATAGTCCAAGCACAATTTAATTGTAGTAGAACGAAAATACAATTGCAATAGAAGGCTAATTAATGTTAGTCTTTTTTAAGAATGGGAGATTGTAAAATGTGTCCACTCTCTCAGACACTCTGTTGTATGTTTGAAGGATATCATCTAAAATTTTAATCCAGTCTGAAAGAAGAGGTGTAGCAGATGATTTTGGTGTCTTACAGTCCACTCTATTGCCCCAAATCTTAGTTCATTTACTGTTGAGATGGGAATTCTTAGGCAGCTCATATTCTCCTCCATTGCCCTCTCTTACCTCATCACACTGTGCAGTCCACCACAGGGTCTTGTATGATATCAAGGATCTGGCTCTTGTCCAGCATCACAAGTGTAGCCTGGAAGCATGATGAAGTTAATCCTCCAGCAGCAACCTTCAGCCAAAATGAGTCCAGACTAGATAGTGAATAACGTTTCCTTCCATCTTTCAGGTGAGCAGTTCTAAGAGAAATACGCATTTTTTTTTGTTTTGTTTTTTTTGAGGAGGCTAGAGAAAAATGGAGTTCTTGTTGCCCACAACACAATTTTAACAACCTTCATATCACCTCTTCCTCTGCTTTACACTTCTCCTCCCTAACTCCTGTTTCCTTAACTAACTTCCAAAGAATATGCCTGCAACCAACTTTTGTCACAGATATGTTTTCAGAGGAACTCAGGCTAAGTAGTTCTTCATATCCCCATATTAAATCCATTACCATTGAATTGAGTCTTACTCATAGCAACTCTGCATAGGATTTCTGAGGCTATAAATTCTGCAAAGGAGCAAGAATCCTCACCTTTCTCCCATGGAGTGGTTCTTGGAATTGAACTGTGGACCTTAGGATTAGCAGTTCAATGCTTTTCTTAAATATTATGGAGATCAAATGTTTCTAAGTCATCTAACTCATTAGTGGTGGCACTGGTGTTTCAACCCAGGTTCATCTGCTTTTAGAACCTAAATCCACTCCTTGATAGGCTCATCTTGCTCATTCATCAGCACCTGGGCAAAGATATGGATAGTAATTAGGAGGCAGAGCGAAGGGATTCAGGAAACAGATTGCCTGACTACTGTCTGCTGACTCTCAGATCTTGAGCAAGTCACTTAACATTTTTGGGCCTTTGTTTTGTCATATGAAAAATGGTCATATATTGTTATTTTTTTCCTTATTGAATTAAGTGAATCAATATTTAATTTTAATTTAATTTAATATTTAATGAAGTCTTTATTTTTACCTTGTACATAAGCATTATATGTGCTACTAATACTATTATTATTGTGTTATCACAAAGACATGCAAAACTCAAAACATCTTCTACAATATCAAGCTTACTTGTAGTAATCTAGTTATATTCCCAAAATGAGTAAAGAAGAAAAGTTGAGAGGGATCTTCATTGACATAGTATACATCAGTGGATTAAGGATTCAAAAATATGTAATAATTAAATCACGCAACTTGAGTAGATGATATCAAACAGTTTTGTAAAGGGTTTGTACTAATTTACATAACCTTAAGGAGAATATGAGACTCCTAATTATGTGGCAAAACAAATCAATGGTGTGTGAAACCATATAACTTAATAAACCAATCTCTGGTGTGGCGCTGTGGGTTAATGCTCCAGACTGTAAAGCCGTTTGAACTGCAAGGTTGGTGGTTCATTCTCACCAACTGCTCCTCGAAAACCCTATACAGGGTTGTTATGAGTCAGAACCAACTCAATGGCACTTAACAACA
>NW_006416030.1:0-1112 GCF_000296735.1 Chrysochloris asiatica | reverse complement strand
TGGAACCACTGGTAGTTTCGAACTGCCAACCTTGAGGTTAGTAGCCCGATTCGCAACCACTACGCTACCAGAGCTCCTTATTATCAGTAGGATACTTGGTGTGTTACTGTAGAATAAGTACTGGACTGCTAAATACAAGATTGGCAGTTCAAACTCACTAGCTGCTCCTTGGAAACCCTATGGGATGCTCTGAGTATGAACCAACTCAATGATACTTAACAACAACAGCAACAGTTCATCAGCAAGGAGCCCTGCTGGCACAGTGGTTAAAGGGCTCGGCTGCTAACTGAAAGATTGGTTGTTGAAACCCACTAACTATTCTACAGGAGAAAGTTGTGGTAATCTGCTCTCAAAACCACTACAAACTAGGAAACCTTGGGGCAGTTCTACTCTGTCCTGTAGGTTGATATGATTTATGATGAACAGGTTTTAATGGAATATAACAGTAGCTTTCATTGAGTTTTACAAGATTTTCAACTAATCTCAAGTTTACTTTGGTTTTCCAAAAGCGCACTGTGGGGTCAAAACTCATACTCATGGAGACTATAAGCAATTAAAGAAGACTTAGACAATGCTGAGATCAGCAATATTTTTTTTAATGTTTTATTGTGAATTGAGTGTGGATTTACAGACAGGATCATCAGTTTTACATTCAGCAAATCATATAGTTTGTTTCATCTCAATGATGGCAATTTCCTCCATGAAACAACAGTTATCTTGCTTCCTCCCTGTGGTTCCTAGTGCCATTCCACCCACCTTCTCATGCCTTCTTCACTTTGTCCTTAGGAAAATGTTGCTCTTTGATTTTTTAATGATTGACCATGATGTTTTAATAATTCCATGGTGAGTATGTTGTTGTTAGGTGCCAATGAGTCAGCACTGACTCATAGCAACCTTATGCACAGCACAACGAAACAATGTCCAATCCTGGGCCAATCTCACTACTGTTGCCACACTTGAGTCCATCGATGCTGCCACTTGGCCAATACATCTCATTGAGGGTCTTCCTCTTTTTATCTGACCCTCCATCTTACCAAGCATGATATCCTTCTCCAGCGACTGTTCCCTCCTGACAATATGTTCAAAGTATGAGAGATGAAGTCTGGCCATCC
>NW_006416029.1:3473-4112 GCF_000296735.1 Chrysochloris asiatica | reverse complement strand
CTATTGCCACTGTGCCAATCCATTTTATTGGGGGTCTTTGTCTGTTTCTCTGATCCTCCACTTTATCAAGCATAGTGTCCTTCTTCAGGGACTGGTCCCTCCTGATAATATGTCCCAAGCATGAGAGACGAATCTGGCTATCCTGGCTTCCAAGCTGCATTCTGCCTGTACTTCTAACACAGATTTGTTTCTCTTTTTGGCAGTTTAACTTTTATGCAATATTAGTATTATCCAATGATTTCTGCATTACGTTGAATTACCTCTCTTTGAAATGGGCACAAATATGGATCTCTTCCAATCAGTTGACTGGAAAGATAGATGTCTTCCAAATTTCTTGGCGTAGATGAGTGAGTGCCTCCAGTGTTGTTGAAATATTTCAATTTGCAGTCCATCAATTCCTGGTACCTTGTTCTTTGCCAATGCCTTCTATGCATCTTGGGCTTTTTCTTTCATGATCATTGTTTCTTTATCATATACTACCTCTTGAAGTGACTGAACACCAACCATTTCTTTTTGGTACAGTGACTGGGTGTTTTCCTTCCAGCTTCTTTTAATGTTTTCTGAATCATTCAGTATTTTGCTCATTTGTTGTTGATCCTTTGAAATTATAAGTCAAGGCTTGAATTTTTCCTTCAGTTC
>NW_006416029.1:2153-3138 GCF_000296735.1 Chrysochloris asiatica | reverse complement strand
CTTCAGCTTCAGCCTGAACTTGCATATGATTGTGTGTTCCACAGTCTGCCCCTGGCCTTGTTTTGTTGGTGATATGGAGCTTTTCTACCATCTCTTTCCACTGATGTAGTCACTTTGATTTCTGTGTATTCCATCTGCTGAGGTACATGTGTATAGTTGTTGTTTATGTTTTTTTAGAAAAGTATTTGCAAGGAAGAAGTCATTGGTCTTGCAAAATCCTATAAATTGATCTCCAGCATCATTTCTAGCACTGAAGCCTTATTTTCCAACTATTAATCCTTCTTCTTTGTTTCCCACCTTTGCATTCTAATCACCAGTAATTATCCATACATCTTGATTGCATGTTTGGTTAATTTCAGACTGAAGAAATTGGTAGAATTCTTCAGTATCATCACTACTGGCTTTAGTGGTTGGTGCATACATTTGAATAATAGTTGTATTAACTGGTCTTCCTTGTAAGCATATGGGTATTAACCTCATAGACAGCATTGTACTTCAAGATAGATCCCAAAATATTTTGTTTGATTATGAATGCAACGGCATTCCTCTTCAATCTGTCATTCTTGGCATAGTAATCCATGTGATTGCTTGATTCAAAATGGCCAATAGCAGTCCATTTCAGTTCACTAATGCCTAGAATATTGATATTTATGCATTCTGTTTCATTTTTGAGAACTCCCAGTTTTCCTAGATTCATATACATTCCATGTTCCAATTATTAGTGGATATTTACAGGTATTTCTCTTCATTTTGAGTTGTGTCCCATCAACAAATGAAAGTCCCAAAGGCTACTCCATTTGCATCATCATGGTTAGCTCTACTTGGAGGAGGCAGCTCTTCTTTAGTCGATTTTTGAGTGACTTCCAACCTGAGAGGTTCATCTTCTGGCACTATATTTGACATTATTCTGGTGCTCTTCATCATGTTTCAGTAGTCAATATTCTGGTACTGACAGTGCTCCACATGTATTCATAAGAATGCTTTT
>NW_006416029.1:0-448 GCF_000296735.1 Chrysochloris asiatica | reverse complement strand
CAATGCTGCAAATCTAGAGCAGGGTCCACCAAAACAGAGTCAATATGACTAGCTCCCCTGTCCATTAATGGGATCATTATGGTCAACTGTGGTGCTCACCTCTGTGCAGCTCTGACCACTGTGACAGTGGGAGCTGCTCTAGGTGTGTATGCAGGCGGGGACCGACCTCTCCTCTTGTCACTAAGGAAGTGTGGAGAACAAGAAAAAAAGCTGCTGTGGGAGAAAAGGCCTTGGGACCTTCATTTGCTGATGGGCCACAACTCAAAATGAAGAGAAATAGCTGTAAACATCCACTGAAAATTGGAACATGGAATGTACGAAGTATGAATCTGGGAAAATTGGAAGTTGTAAAAAGTGAAATGGAATGCATCAACATCGATATCTTAGGCATTAGTGAGCTGAAATGGACTGATATTGGCCATTTTGAATCTGACAACCACATAGTTTA
>NW_006416028.1:1441-3043 GCF_000296735.1 Chrysochloris asiatica | reverse complement strand
TTTCTCTCCAGCTTAGAGATACAAAAGCTAATTGGAGAAAGAGGAAAGTAGAAGCTGAATAAAAAATATCAAAGGTCAGCTCAGGAAGACAAAGAAAATGTTATCATAAAATGTGCAGTCCTGAAGTTGGAAAAACAAAAGGGAAGATCAGACTCATCACTTCTCAAAAAAGCTGAAGGAACTGAAGAAAAAATTCAAGCCTCAACTTGAAATATTGAAGGATCCTATGGGTAAAGTATTGAATGCTTTAGAAAGAACATAAAGACGATGGAAGGGATACACAGAGTCACTCTATCAAAAGACATGGTTGATGGTCAGTTATATCAAGAGGCAGCATATGATTAAGAGCCAATGATAGAGAGATGTTGAAGGCGCATTAAAGACATTGAAAAGAACAGAGCACCAGGAATTGATAGAATACAAACTAAAATATTTCAACAAAATGATGCAGCACTGGAAGCACTAACTTATTTATACAAAGAAATTTGGAAGACAACTACCTGGATAGCTGATAGGAAGAGATCCATATTGATGCCTATTCCAAAGAGAGGTGAACCAACAGAATGCAGAAATCATCAGAAAATATCACTAATGTTGCATGCAAATAAAATTTTGCTAAATGTAATACAAAGCAGCTGCAACCATACATTGACAGAAAACTTTCAGAAGTTAAAGCAGGGTTCATTAGAGGATGTGGAATTAAGGATATCACTACTGATGTCAGATGGATCTTGGTTGAAAGCAGAGAATACCAGAAAAAAATTTTAACCTGTGCTTTGATGTTTTATTGACCATGCAAAGGCTTTGACTGTGTGGTTCATGGCAAGCTATGAGCAACAATACAGAATGAGTATTCCAGAACAGTTAATTTTTCTCATGAGGAACCTGTTCAGAGATCAAGGGACAGTTGTTTGAACAGTACAAGGGAATACCAAATGGTTTGAGATTAGGAAAGGTGGGTGCCAGGGTTGCATTTTTCCACCTTACTTATTCAATCTGTGTACTGAGAAAATAATTCAAAAAGCTGGATTATGTGAAGGAAAATATGGCACCAGGATTTCAGGAAGACTCATTAACACCATGCAGTATGCAGATGATACAAGCCTGCTTGCTGAAAGCAAAGAGGGATTAAAATATTTATTTATAAAGATCAAAGACCACAACCTTTGGTATGGGTTGCATCTCAATGTAAGGAAAGCAAAAACCCTCATGACTAGACTACTAAACAATATCCATACGAATAGAGAAATGATTGATGTTTTACAAGACTTCATTTTGCTCAGGTCATCCATCAACATTCCTGAAAGAAACAGTCAAGGAATTAAGTGATTTGTTGCATTAGGCAAATCTGCAGCACAAGACCTCTTTACGGTGTTAAAGAACAAAGATAACAGTTTTACAACTAAAGTTCACCTGATCCAAGTCATTGTGTCTTCAATAACCTAATATGCATGTGAAAGTTGGATAGTGAATAAGGAATATGGTAGAAGAATCAATGCATTTGAATTAAAGTGTTGGAGGAGAATATTTAAGGCTCCATGGACAGCCAAAATAACAAATCAATCTGTGTTGAAAGAAGTACAGCCAGAATGCTCCTTGCAA
>NW_006416028.1:0-571 GCF_000296735.1 Chrysochloris asiatica | reverse complement strand
TTTTTTCAGTATCACTGGTGCTTGATCATAAACTACCTCTTGAAACTGTTGAACATCAAAAATTTCCTTTAGGTACAGTGACTCTGTGTATTCCTTCCATCTTCTCTTGATGCTTTCTATCATTCAATAATTTGTCAGTCTTTCAAAACAAAAGTTGATGTTTGTATTTTTTCTTCAGTTCCCTTAGCTTGAGAAATGTTGAACATGTTCTTCCCTTTTGGTTTTCTGACTCCAGATCTCTGCACATTTTGTTGTAAAAAGACTTTGTCTTTTTGAGCTGCTCTTTGAAATTTTCTGCTCAGTTCTTGTGCCTCCTCATTTCTTCCATTTGCTTTAGCATCTATATGCTGGAGAGCAAGTAGAAGGTTCTCTTCTGACATCCATTTTTATCTTTTCCTTCTTTCTTGTTTTCTTAATGACTTTTTGCATTCTTTCTGTATGGTGTTCTTGATGTTTTTCCAAAACTCTTCTGGTCTTTAGTTTCTAATGGATCAAATCTATTCTTCAGATGATCTCTAAATTCAGGTGGGATATATTCAAGGTCATATTTTGGTTCTAGTGGATTTGTTTT
>NW_006416027.1:0-4378 GCF_000296735.1 Chrysochloris asiatica | reverse complement strand
TATAGTATTTGGCTTTATCTTCTCGAGCTGATCTTTGAAATTTCCTGTTCAGCTCTTGCACCTCTTCAATTTTTCCATTTGCTTTGGCTTCTCTACATTGGAGAGCAAGTTTCAGAGTCTCTTCTGACATCCATCTTTGCTAGAACAAGTCCCAATCAAGACCTCCTGGCTTGGTAAGGCTGATCTGTGTCCCTGCCCAGAAAATAATGTGCTTCCAAAGAAATGAAAATAAAAAATTTCTTAATCCAGGAACAAACAAGATGGTGGATCGGGTAAAAGTACAGTGAAGGGCTCCGTCAGCAACAACACAGAATACCGAACCAAACAGGCTCAGGGAATGGTGCCAGAACTCTGAACCACATATTAAGGAATATTTACAAGGTTGGAAGGCTTACAACTAGGGAAATTTTTACCAGAAGCAAGAAATCCATTGCTTTCTAATTCAAGATGCTCAGCTGCTCCCAGTGCTGCCATCTTGTGCGAGACCAAGCGTGGGAAGGATCAGAGCATCCACAGATGCCTGACAGAACCACGGAGATAAAGGAAGAAGAGTGAAAAGGGAAGCCCATCTTCTAATCACATCTACCTGGAGGTAATCAGAGAGCATAAAAAAATACCAAAATACACACCCATCTAAGTATTAAGGCCACAGATAACCCCTGAAGATGCTCAAAAAACAGAGGCAGATGACCATATCAGCACATGTCCAGAAATGAGATAAAGTGACTGATGCAAATGAGCTGAAAGTAGACCTACACTCCATACTGGAAGGTGGGCAGGCTTTGGAAATGCCAAAGAAGGAATTCAGAAAAATGATTATAAAATGTATCAAAACACTATACGATGGAGTTGAGAAAAATAAGGAAGAAGTCAGGAAAGCACTACTGAGACAATCAAATAAAATAGATACAGCATTGGAAACAATTCAAAACCTACAGAAAGAGGTCCAAATGATTAATAATAGAATAACAGAAATGGACAATACACTGAAAGGGCAAAGGAGTAGAATTGAAGAGATAGAAGCCAGAACTAGTGAGCTAGAAGATAAATCTCTCAACACGATTAAAACAGAAGAGCAAACACAAAAAAAGATTTTAAAAAATCTGAATAAGACCTAAGATTCATGTTGGACAACGTGAAGAGGAATAACTTAAGAATTATCGGCATTCCAGAACAGGAACAATCACACAAGTCCACAGAGGAGATAGTTGAAGAGCTTCTGGAAGAAAATTTTTCTAACATCCTGAAAAGCAAAAAGATAAGTATTCAAGAAGCTCAACAAACCCCATGAAGGATAGACCCTAAAAGAAAATCACCAAGACATATAATAATCTCTAAAGACCTCTGTGAAGCCCTCGGGCTTTTGCAGCAATGAGTAGGAATGAACAACTGACAACATGGAAAAACCTCACAAATACATTGTTGAGGAAAGACACCAGACACAAAACGGTATATACTGCATGATCCTATTTATATAAAATTCTAAATCGGGCAAAACTAAATGATGGTGACAAAAGTGAGGCAGTGGTAATCTCTTGGGAAGAAGGGTAAGTTTTAAAAGCTCAAGGGGGGCTTCAGGGAGGTTAGTAACGTTCTGCTTCCAGATCTGAATAGTGGTTAACGGGTATGTTTATTTTACGAAAATTTATCACACAGCAACCCTGTACAGGGTTTACATCTAAGGTCTATTCATTTTACTGTAAGTATGCTATATGTTCATTGTAAAATTTATTGAAAACCAAGTAAGTCAATAAAAACAACCTCCTTGAGTGTCCTCTGAACCCAACTGGAGAGTAATTGGCTCAGAAAAAGCACAAGGTTCACTGTTAATGACCAACGTAGGTTCCACCCACAGAACCACTTGGCAAGCTTCAGCTGATAACAGGTGACAGGTACTCACGAGGCTTTGATGAGCAGCTGCTCTCGTTCCTGGAGCTCCCGCTTCAGACTTTCTACTTCCACCTTGAGTTCAATGTTCTTCCAAGTAATAGTAGGAAAGAAAAGAAACAGTGTGAAATACAGGCCATGTGAACAGGGACACCTGTGAGTGTGGGGACTGCTTTCAGCATGGACTGACTACGCAGTGCTTGTAATAGGCAGATGTTAAACTCAAAACCTCATTAGTCTCAGGGCACAGGGAAAAGGGAATTATTAAACACGGGTGGGTCTCCCAAAAGAAAACCCAGGATTTCTCAAGACTTGGAACAATTATGTAAATTTTCTATGCATCTAACAGCTAGAGAATTCAAACATCAAGGCATAAATGCCATACAAGTGAGGCTGATTTAAAAATTGTTTGCCCTCTGCCAAGCAAATTTATAAGCAATTCTACAGTTTGCTTTTACCATTTCAAGGCAATTACTTCTGGTTGTTCACAATCATGCATGTAGTTGTTGTAACAGTAGGAACACGTTACAGCTTTAAAAAAATAAACTACGCGGATGGATAAGTGGGAGGTCGCAACATGGCCTATCCGGTTTCAGTATGAAATTTCAGGGCACTCACATACAAAAAGCCACAACCACATGGGGCGCAAGCTGTCTATAACAGACCCCGCAGCATTCTCCAACCAACTGTTTCTCTCGTCATTGACCGGAACAAAGGGAGTCACACGTGGCCTTAGGCTTACAACTCATGTGAGAATCCAAAGACAAAATATTGGGCAAACAGATCACAGCGTGAGATAGTGGAGCAGTGGGGGGCTTCTCAAACCTGTCCACAAACGTAGCCGACACAATATACGACGAATACATACAGCAGGGACAGGGAGTCTGGGGCAGAGTTCACAGAGAACTGCTGTAAATTCAAACTTTTTCTGAAACCTCTCGTTTCATTTAAATAATTTATATCAATTTTACATTCTGCTCCATAATACCTGTATGCTACTTTAAATAAAAATAACATATCCACCAAAATAATCTTCTAATAAAATCTGCAATAGGAGAGGACATGCTTTCCTCCTTGCTGCCAAGCAGCTTTGGGGAAACAAAGGCTCAGGTTAAGAAATACAGTCAGAATGGGCCTTTGGGATGGGAAGCATATGGGTTCAAATTCTGCCTCTATTATTTATCAGCAGGACACTGTAGTAGTCAGTGGATGCTTCACTTCACAGACTCTTTCTACCAAGTGCCCATGACATGCCAAGCACTGAGTACACTGCAAAAGACAGGACAGACACAGGCATCAAATACGAAAGTGGGAATGGGGCCCTGTCACTGCCCTCAGCAGCACAAACCTAGGGGAGAGAAGCACGGCGGCTCCTTTCATTCCTCAACTGTCAGAGGAAAATGGTAAAGCCCACCTGACAGGGAGGAGTTGAAGACTAAGTAAGTTAACTAAATGAGCCCAGGACACAGTGATCGAAATATGTTGTTTTATTCAGTGTCAAATAACAGAAACTAAAGAAGTCAGCTATGAGCCGAACTTTCTCCTACGAGAAACATCTTTGCATAAATGACCCTGAGTGCAGTGCACAAAATCTTCAACTGTGGTTTTGGGAAAAGTACAAAAATATTCTCCAATTAGAGGAGTCGTTCCTCCCGCTCTTAGAAGGGCACTTTCTATGGATAAACTATAATCTTTCTGATGAACCAACCACCCAACAAATGTGCCCAGCAGACTGTTTTTCTCAAGCAAAACATTTCAAGTTCTAGACTTACATAGATGCTGATCATCATTTCCAAACCAAAAATAATCGGGACACCTTGTAAGCATAAAATGGAATATTATGTATTTACAAAAAAAAAGAATGAGAATGCTCATAAACCACTTACAAGGACAGACCTCTAAGTTATATTCTTAGATGAAAAATGCAGGATGCAGTACATAACTGAGTCAGTCTAGGTCTGCACTCATGTAAAAAAGGAGTGTACACATATAGATGCAAACAGACACACACACTGGTGTATGCTCGTAAAATATATCTGCATAAGAAACCATGCCAGTGATGGATCTAGGGCACAGGAACAAAGTGGAAAAATCTTGTCAGCATATGCCTTCTATACTTTTTTGAATTTTAAGCCATGTACATTTACTCAAAATGTAAATTGTAAGAGAAATGCAATTAAGTGAGATCATCTCGTCAGATGATGGAAAAGAAGAGCTGAAGCAACATAGTACAATCCAGTGGGTATATGTAGTTTCAAAATCCACCTCATATATGGCATTTAAACATGTTACTGACCTTCCCTGAGCCTCAGTTTCTCCACTTTAAGATAAAGAAAATCTCTACTGCAGAATTAAAATAAGGTAACATATGTACAGGAGCTCTGGTAGCGTAGCGGTTACGAATCGGGCTGTGAACCTTAAGGTCAGCGGTTCGAAACTACCAGCTGCTCTGCGGGAGAAAGATGAGGCTTTCTACTCCCGTAAAGATTTA
>NW_006416026.1:2212-4381 GCF_000296735.1 Chrysochloris asiatica | reverse complement strand
TGCCAATATCTTCAGTACAGCTTGTACTTCCTTCAGTACTATTGGCTCTTGATCATATGCTACCTCTGGAAATGGCTGAACATTTATCAATTCTTTTTGGTTCAGTTACTGTTTATTCCATTGTCCTTTGATGCTTCCTGCATTGGTCAGTATTTGCTCATAGCATCCTTCAGTACTGCAACTCAAATGTTGAATTTTTTTCTTCATTTTTTTCAGCTTGAGAAATGATAAGCATGTCCTTTCCTTTGTTTCCCTAACTCCAGGTATTTGCACATTTAATTATAATACTTGATTTTTGTCTTCTCGAGCTGCCCTTGGAAATTTTCCGTTGACGTCTTTTACTTGAACTTTCAGTGTCCTATCTGGCCAACCAGTTGGAAGAGATTCATACATGTGCCCATTCTAAAGAAAGATAATCCAACAGAATGCAGAAAACATTGAACAGTATATTAATATTACATACATTATTGTCTTTTCTTTCTTTTCTGTTTTTAATGACCTTTTGCTGTCTTTGTATATGATGTTTTTTATATCATCCCACAACTTTTCTGGTCTTCACACATTAGTGTCTGATGCATGAAATCGGTTCTTGAAATGGTCTCTAAATCCAGGTGGTATCTGTTCAAGGTCATATTTTGGCTCTCAATGACTTGTTTTAATTTTTTTCAGTCTACATATGATCAGTTGATGATCTGTTTCTCTGTTGGTCACTGGCCTTGTTTTGACTGATGGACATTAAGCTTTCCATGTCCCCACCTGCATATGTAGTCAATTTGATTCTTGTGTATTCCATCTGGTAAGGTCCACTTGTATAATTGTCATTTATGTTGTTGAAGAAAGATATTTGTCAGTCTTGCAAAATTTTATCGAGTGATCTCTAGCATTGTTTTTATTGCCAAGGCCATATTTTCCAACTACCATTATATGCATTCTAATCACTAATAATTATCAATGCATCTTGATTGCATATTTGGTCAATTTCTGATTATATGTTGTTGTTGTTAAGTGCCATCGAGTCGGTTCCGACCTGTAGCGACCCTGTATATGGTTTCCGAGGAGCAGCTGATGAGCTCGAACTGCCAGCCTTGCAGTTCAAGTGACTTTGCAGTCTTGCACATTAACCCACAGTGCCACACCAGGATTCTAGATTAAATAAGTTGGTAGAATTCTTCAATTTCATCATTATTGACTTTAGTGGTTGGTGTGTAAATTTGTGTAATAGCCATGGTAACTGGCTTTACTAGTGGCTGATAGATCTTGTCTTTGCACTTCAAGATAGATCTTGAAATGTTCTTTTTTAGAAAGCAAAACACACACAAAGCTTTTTATTGTGATTTGACTGTTTACAGACAAGATCATCAGTTTGCATTCAATAAATCAGACGTTTTGCGTCATCTCAATGATTGCAAACACCTCCATGCAACAACAGTTGTCCCACCTCCTCCCTGTGGTTACTTATGTACAAATATCTTCTTTCAAACTCTAATATACTTATGGGATATATGTGAAGTACAAATATATCCCATGTTTTCTCCCATACCCATTCAGCCTGTGTCTCTGTTCAAGTATCTACACACAGAACACTGTTGTTTCAAGGTTGTATAGATATTACTGTTTACCTCTATCCCTTTTAGCCCTTGTATACCCGTCTGTCTTTAACTATCTTCATCATTCTTCTGAAAACCTCCCACTTCATGTATATTGCCTTCTCATCACATAGGTTAACATTTGTTGACCCTCTAGCCAGTGAATTACTCTCCTCTACTTCATACCCTTTATGGTGTTGAAGAGCAAATTTGTCAGCTTGAGGACTAAGGTGCGCCTGACCCAAGCCATGGTATTTTCAATAACCTCATATGCACGTGAAAGCTGAACAGTGAATAAGGAAGACCATAGAAGAATTGATGAATTTGAGTTATGGTGTTGGAGGAGACTATTGAAAGTGCCATGGGCTGCAAAAGAACAAACAGATCTGTCTTGGAAGAAGTGCAGCCAGAGTGTTCCTTGCAGGCCAGGATGGCCAAACTTCATCTCTCTTACTTCGGACATATTGTCAGGAGGGACCAGTCACTGAAGAAGAATATCATGTTTGGTAAGGTGGCAGGTTAGAGAAAAAGAGGAAGACCCCCAGCAAAATGGATTGGCAAAGTGGCAGCATCAATGGGCTCA
>NW_006416026.1:0-1312 GCF_000296735.1 Chrysochloris asiatica | reverse complement strand
CACAACAACACATAAGCCACCAGAGATGCCAAACTGACAGACAAGTTGTGGACTATTGTGTACTTGATAATAAAATAATTATCTAGTGTACTGGTTATGAGTTGGGCTGCTAACCTTGAGGTTAGCAGTTCAAAACTACAAGCCATTCTGTGGGATAAAGATGAGGCTTCCTGCTCCCATAAAGCTTTATAGCCTTGGAAACCCTGTACAGGGTCGCTATGAGCTGAAACCAACTCCATGGCACACAACCACCACTACCATCATTGTGAGAGGAAGCTTCCATAAAATATCTTTATTTTCTATTACTAGAAGAGTGTAGCAATTCATGAAAAAATGGAAAGCTTTGTGGACTGGCACACTAGCAGCAGAACAGCTGCAGCTGTTCTTCTGATCTGATAATGTAGCAAGTGCAATTATTTCTCTCTAATACTCAGTACAGAACCACCATTCTGCAGCAGTGATGGGAGAAGAAGGAAATTGAAGTTGACCCTCCATATCTTTTATATAGAAGAAGTATGTATATAAAACACAGAAAAAAAATTCAAAGCTACTAATAAAAGTATATTAAATATTTATTAAAGTGCTAAGTTGTTTAATCATACATCATTGATAACTAGAATAAGATGGGGCCCCTAAAAAAGTTCAAAATTTGATCAGGTAGAAACAGACTCATAAATGAGAAATTATTAATTAATGTCTTTAACTGATATTTAGTGGGACGCAGTATGTAAGTGATAGTGGTGGGGGTTATGTGCTGTGGAGTCAGTTCCGACTTACAATGGGTTTCCGAGGCTATAAATATTTACAGGAGCAGAAAGTATCAAATTTCTTCCAGTGGGCAGGTGGTAGATTCGAGCTGCTGACCTTGCGGTTAGCAGCCCAACTCATAATGCTATCTGGGCTCCTTATATAAGTGGTGGGATTGTGCTAGGATTATTCAATGAGCTGAACCTGGAAGGAAGCTTCTTACAGCTTTTGGGAAGGAGGATGGAATGAACCCCCATGATACATTTAAAAAAACACAGAAAACTTCACTGTTGCCATCAAGTTGATTCTTGCTCAGAGTGACCACAGGACCTTATAGAGTCTCTGGTAGCATAGTGGTTACGAATCAGGCTGCTAACCTCAAGGTCAGCAGTTAGAAACTACCAGCCATTCTGTGGGAGAAAGATATGGCTTTTTGCTCCCATAAAGATTTACAGCCTCAGAAAACCTATATAGCGCCGCTATGAGTCTGAACCTATTCCACGGCACACTATCACCACCACCACCACCTGAGGCTGTGAAACTCTATGGGAACTGAAAGCTTCAT
>NW_006416025.1:2075-4384 GCF_000296735.1 Chrysochloris asiatica | reverse complement strand
GGTTCACACTGAATTCAAGGCAGAGAGATCAGCTCAGAAGGTTATGGTGACTATGTTTTGGTGCAGATTCCCAAAGGGTAACAGACTTCCCCAAGGATGGCAGGGGTTTATTAGGCAGAAGTTTAAAGAAAAGTGAAAAATGTATTGGTAAGAAAAAGGCCAAGAGAGTTTCAGGCTAATACATGCCATCCTACAAGAGTTTTGCTGGCACACCTTACCCATCCATCCTCCCTACAGCCCTGATCTTGCCCTTTTGACTTTTTTCTTCCCCAAACTCAAAAGAACCTTGAAAAGGAACATGCTTTGAGCTCCTCAAGGATGTAAAACTTGCCCTTTTGACTGGGTGTCAGTCACACAGTAAAAAATTCGCCAGGGAGGGAGGGGCTACAGAGATGGGGACACCACCTTCTGGAGTATAGAGACCTCGATGGAGGAGATGTCGTGAAATAATAGCTTCACATTTTGATATTTTCATTTAATAAAGCAATGCTTTGTAACGTCTTCTCACATAATGTCCAGCATTTTTGTTGCTGTTGTTTGGTGTCATCAAGCCGGTTGTGACTACTAGCCACCCCATGAACAACAGAATGAAATAATGTCAGTCTTACACCATGCTTAAGTCTTCTGTTTGGGCCTATTACTGTGACCACTGAGTTAATCTAGCTCATTGACAGTCTCCCTCTTTTTCACTGACCCTCGACTTTCCCAAGCATAATGTCCTTTGCCAAGGACTGGTTCCTTCTAAGGACAAGTACAAAGCATAGAAGAATCACCATCCTCACATCCGAGTACCACTCTGGCTGCACTTCGTCCAAGACAGACCTCTTGGTTCATCTGGCAGTCCGTAAGTATTCCATATTCATATATATTCAATATTCTTCACCATAATCCAGATGCATCGGTTGGTCTCCAATCTCCCTTAATCACTGTCCAGCCTTTGTATACATGTGTTGTTACTGGTGTTGTAAAGTGCTGTCAAGTTGGTTCCCAGTCATATCGACCCTATATAGGGCTTCCAAGGCACAGCTGGTGAGTTTGAACTGCTGACCTTGCAGTTCAAACCGATCTTGCGGACCACTGCTTATCCTATAGCGCCACACCATGCATATGAAGAGACTGAAAATAACATGGCTGGGGTCAGGCACACCTCAGTCTTCAAAATAGTAGCTTTGGTGTTTAGCATCTTAAAGAGGTCCTTTGCAGCGATCTGACTAATGCAATGCTGTTTGATTTCTTGGCTCCAGCTTCCATGTACATTGATTGTGGACGCAAATAAAACGATATCCTTGAAACTTTCATCTTTCCTCCATTTATCGAGATGTTATTTACCGGTCCAGTGGTGAGGAGTTTTGTTTTCTTTACATGGTGGTGCAATCCATACTGAAGGCTGTGGTCTTTGATCTTCATCAGTAAGCAAGGTTTAATTATCTGCTTATTGCAGGTTATTAATGAGTCTTCCTCCAATCTCTATGTTTTTTACATATTTGTTGCTCAGGTTATTTGCTCAGAATACAGATTGAATCAGTGTAGTGGAAAGTTACAACCCTGACACACACCTTTCCTGGTTTATTTCCAACCACGTGCGAGCCCCTTGTTCTGTTCCAAGGACTACTTCTTGATCTATGAATAGATTCCATATGAGCACAATTAAGTGTCCAGGATTTTCCACTCTTTGTAATGGTAGCCATAATTTGTTATAATCTACCCAGTGAAATGCTTTTGCAAAGTCAATGAAACAGAAGTAAACATCTCGTTCTGTATTCCCTGTTTTCGTCTGACATCACTGATTCCACATCCTCTTTTGAATTCAGCTTGAATTTCTGGCAGCTCCCTGCTGCAACTGTTTTTGAACTATCTCCAGGATTTTTTACTGTAACTTAATGGGGAAAATAGGTAGCTGTTTCTTTACTCCATTTGATCCTGGAACCAGAAAAATTATATCGGGACATTTCTGAGAGCTAGAGGGGACATTAATAATAATTACACTGTGCCAACAGGCATTAAAAGGACTATCTGGTCAAACTGTGAGGTAAGGTCATGCTAGATGTGTGCTAATGTTGCAATTATGAGCTTGCACATCTGTCCTTGTCTACACTACTCCCAAATGGATTACAAATTTATTAAGAGAGGAGATTAGGATCTGTGTACATGTTATTAAAGGAGTCCTGGTAGTGTGATGGTTATGTATTGGGCTACTAACCGTAAGAATAGTAGTTTGAGTCTACCAGCTTCACTCTGGGAGAAAGATGAGGCTTTCTGCTCCTGTAAAGACTTATTGCCTTAGGAACCTTATCCAGGGTTGTTATGAG
>NW_006416025.1:0-945 GCF_000296735.1 Chrysochloris asiatica | reverse complement strand
TTTTTTATAAGGTTTTATTGTGAACTGAGTGATAGTTTACATGGGAGAACATCGGTTTTACACTCATCATTTCATTGCAATGATTACAATCCCCTCTGTGCATTATCATTCAACAGTATTTGAATGACATGAGTATTCCTCTGGGTTTGTTGCTGTTGTTTTGGAGATGTACCCAAAACACTCAGGAATATATAATCATTTAAACAACCAAATGGCACATTCTGCAAGCCTGCCTCTTGGCCACCAGCACACGGCCTTTCTCTTTCCATGAGTCGATAGAGTCTTCTGCTGCTTGAGCTCTCCATGTCATCATCTCTGCCTTCATCTAGATCAAGGGTTGTGAGGCCTCCTACTTTATACTTTGTTTATCTGGCATCTCTTTCCACATCAAGTTGGTAATTCGTTTTTCTGTTTCTTTAGAGAATGGTGTTGAAATCTGGGTTGGAATTGACTTAAATCTATAGATTGTTTTGGGTAGTACTGACATTTCAGAATGTTAATTAACTCTTCCTATCCATGAGCATTTGAGGACTAAGGTGTGCCGGACCGAAGCCATGGCATTTTCAATTGCCTCATGTGCACATGACAGCTGGACACTGACTAAGAAAGACTGTAGAAGAATCAATGCATTTGAATTACAGTATTGGGGAAGAATATTGAATGAAAAAAACAAGCAAATCTGTCTTGGAAGAAGTACAGTCAGAATGCTCTATAGAAGAGAGAATGGTAAGACTTTGCCTCTTGTACTTTGGACATATTATCAAGGGGGACCTGTTTCTGGAGAAGGACATCATGCTTGGCAAAGTGGAGGGCCAGTGAAAAAGAGGGAGACCCTCAACAAGATGGATTGATTGACACAGTGGCAACAACAGTGGGCTCAAGTGTAACAATGAGTGTGAGGTTGGTGCAGGACTGGGCAGTGTTTTGTTTTGTGGTGCACAGGGT
>NW_006416024.1:1947-4367 GCF_000296735.1 Chrysochloris asiatica | reverse complement strand
GGGTGGGGGTGGCAGAAGGCACAAACCTTGTCTTATATCCAGCCAGTGATGTGTTCAGAAAGCAATTGCGGGTTTGTTTGTGGGCCGTTCCTGTAAGTAAGGTCCCTGATTTTCTTGTTTCCATGTTCAGCATAGCCTTGCAGGTTTCTAAAACATCTGACAACCAGTGAGAAATATTGCAAACTCTAAATAAGTGGGATTTGCTTGGGGACAAATGATCCCTGAATACAGGGTGAGTCTTATTGAAAAGGAAGGTCAGAGAAAATGAATAATTTTGCTTGTAAATGAAATGGATATTTACTCCTCCTGCCTTGTATTGCACATTAAGCACAATCATCAAGACCTCCGTTTGCTGTTACCAAAAAAATGTTGTCGTGATTAAAAACAAAATAAAATACTCATTGCATTAGCTTAAGTGTCTATTGTACCAAAATATATTAGAAATATAGCTGAGTGTTTAAAAGGTTTCTAAAATTATACCTCTTAAAGAATAGAAGGAGCCCTGGTCACACTGTGGTTAGCACTTGGCTGCTAACCAAAAGGTCAGTGATTTGAACCCGCCAGCCACTTCCAGGGAGAAAGATGTAGTCATCTACTTCTGTAAAACTGTGTAGCCTTGGCAAGCCTGTGGGGGAGTTCTGCTTTGCCCGATAGGGTAAAGTCAAACTCAATGACAGTATTTTTTTTTTTTTTTTTTTAAATATAATCAATTGTTCCTATTACACAAAAATTGCTCTTAACTACATGAGATTGTCTAATTTTGTGGAGTCCTGGTGTGGCGCTGTGGGTTAATGTGCTGGACTATAAAGCTGTTTGAAACACAAGGTCGGCGGTTCCAGCTCACCCACTATTCCTCGGAAACCCTATATAAGTTAAGGTCTCTTTGGGTCTTAACAACAACACATTAACATTGCCAAAATCAAGTGCACCAAGAAATACTCGATTTCAAACTTAATACATAACTTTACTATGTATATTCCACTACATGTCAAAACAGGACAGGCATAGCATTTGAATTGAAATAAAGATTACAGTATAATAGAGAGAAAACTAGAAGCCGCTTCCATTTGTTTGGAATAAGAAAACAGGGTCAATGATTTTCAATACAGGTATACTTCTGTTAATGAAATCGTATTAAAAAATCGATTTACAAAGCAGATGATTTTGGCAGTAATTATTTATACTATGAAAAGATACTTTAGCTTGAAAAGAATTTATTCAGGATTTAGTGTGCTTGCTGGTCATTAAGAACTTGACAGAAATTGGGGAGAATTTAAAGCTAAGCTGTTAGGTGACATTGGCAATTAGCAATGAAGGCAGAATATCTTTATGTGTAATAGAGAGTGAAAGGGGGAATGTAATTTGACTTCTAAAAATTAAGTCGACATAGAGCTTTAAAAATATATCCATTGTATAAAGGAAGACACATCTGGAAGTTTGTTACTGGATCACTTCAGACTTAGTGCTGAATGTGACTATCTAAAACAACCATACTATTTTCCTTTCATATTCTGCAGATAAATTCTAAGATTTCAGATGCACCAGAAACATGTCATATCTCTCCAAGATGAATTTACATAAGAAAAGTAACATTTCTAGTTTAATACAACTTGAAGTTGTATCTATTATGGTACGATGAGAATAGTAAAAATTGCTATAGTTTATTGAACAGTCATACTTACAGGCATTATGCTAAATGCTTTGAGTAACTTCAACATATCTCCCACTTTTTATTTCTTTCACAAACTGTTTATTGAGTGTCTACTATGTACCACAGGCTATTTAGGGTACTAGAAATTGAACAGTGAACAAAATAAACAAATATTCCTGCCCTTTGTGGAATTTATATTCTATTTGGTGAATAAAAACAATATAAATGATAGGTAAATACATTATATGCTATGTTACCAATTGAGTCCTGGTGTGGCCCTGTAGGATAAGCACTGGACTGCTAACTGTACATGTACAACTCATTCATCAAATTGTGCAACCATTTTCGTCTTCCTCTTCTGAGATGTTCCTCCTCCAAAACCTACTGCTCTCTAAGTTTCCTATCTAACCTTTGCAATTGCTGTTGCCAATTTGATCCCATATAGATAGTTTTCAAAGCGCATCATGCTCAAGACAGACATTCTTTACTAGTTAAATTAAACTATTGTTTGGTTTTCAGAAAACATCAGGGGATATTTTTTGCCTGAGATACAAGTTTTAAAGATGATCTCAGAGCAGAAGAACTAGATGTAGATGGTACCCAGCGACCACTACCAAGTGCTCTGAATGGGATTGCATTCGAAGGTCCCCCTTGACCCTGGCCACTTCCAATCTGCTTTCTGTCTCTATGGATTTGCTTACTCTGGATGTTGTGTTGTTGTTGTCAGGTGCCATCGAGTCGGAACCGACTCATAGCGACCCTGTACAGG
>NW_006416024.1:0-1556 GCF_000296735.1 Chrysochloris asiatica | reverse complement strand
CTTGGGTCAGGCGCACTTTAGTCCTCAAGCTGACATCTCTGCTCTTCAATACTTTAAAAAGTTCCTGTGCAGCAGATTTGCCCAATGCAATATGTCGTCTGATCTCTTGACTGCTGCTTCCACAAGTGTTGATAGTTACTCTGAATATTTCATATAAATGCAATCATGCAATATGTGGCTTTTGTGTCTGGGTTCTGTCACAGAGCATAATGTTCTCAAAGCATATTTCAGTACTTCATTCCTTTTTATGACTGAATGGTATTCCATTGTGTGTACGAGTAGATACCACCTTTTGTATTATCTGTTCATTAGCTAGTGGACATTTGGTTTGTTTTCACCTTTTGGATATTCTGAGTAATGCTGCTATGGAACATTCATATATATGTTTTTTATATGAACAGATGCTTTCAATTCTTTTGGGTAGACCACCTCCTTGGAGTGAATCATATGATAATACTGATGAACATATTGGCCTCAGAAAGTTTTTAGCAGAAGAATGACATGATTGGACTCACGTTTTAGTTGGATCAACTTGGCTACATTATTGAAAAAGACATTCTATGAAACAAGTTGTCTTGTACAATTTCACAGAGAAGGAATGGAGGATCAGAGAAGTTAAGTATGTAGTGGTAGTGGTGGTGGTGGTGTGCCGTGGAGTTGGTTCCTACTCATAGCGACCCTGTACAGGGTTTCCGAGGCTGTAAATCTTTACAGGAGCAGAAAGCCTCATCTTTCTCCTGTGTAACAGCTGGTAGATTCGAACTGCTGACCTTGAGGTCAGCAGCCCGATTCATAACCACTATGTTACCAGAGCTCCTGAAGTATGTAGTGGTCCCACTAATATGTCTGCTCCCACCTCTTCTTCGTGTGATGCATATGCTACCGTTTCTGCCACCTCTATTGTCTGTCAGTATACTACTAGCCAACCAGAGTGCCGAGCCAGCATGGAAATGACTGGAAAAGAACAGGGTTTTGAGAGACCCCTTTCCTGTTGTGCCTGGGCAGCTTAAGCCCAGAAGAAAGCCTGAGAGGAGTGTGGGATACAAACAGGTGTTCCTGGGTTCTGATTTAATGCGAATGATGATGGTAGAATTTCCAGAAGACTGTTGCATGTTATTGGTATGTGTACAGCAAATCGATGTAGAATTTCCTTTAAACACATTTTACTCTAATTGAAGGAAATGGTAAAGGGTGTTACCTAATTGTCATCATAACTATTACATGGTTTAATTTAGACATAACCGGTTTTTCTCATAAGCCCTGGGGACCAAGGCTTAGGCTCATGAGCCCTTGTTTATGCTAAAATGATTTTTTTTTTTTTCAATTTGTTCGAAAGACATTACTTAGACTTAATGTAAGAAATGTAAGAAAATACCCTGGGATTCAGACATTTAAAATGAAGTTTTGATTTGCTATGACTTGAGAGGTGACTCTAAAGGAATTATGTTCTGTAAATCTGTTTAGTATTTCACATTTCAGAATCCTGCATAGTTAATGCAATACCCTAGAGCAGTATGTCTTTCTTTCTCTCTCTCTCTCTCTCTCTCTCTCTCTCT
>NW_006416023.1:3284-4394 GCF_000296735.1 Chrysochloris asiatica | reverse complement strand
TTGTTGTTGTTGTTGTTAACTGCCATAGAGTCGATTCCAATCCATAGCAACCCTTTCCAAGGACCAGCTGGTGAGCTTCAACCACCAACCTTACAATTCAAATGATATTACAGTGTGATGCGTTAGCCCACAGCACCACATCAGGACTCCATTAAGCAATGGGCTCTGAACAAATGGAATAATAAAGTCCACCCAAATGAGACAATGAATAATGTCCATTACCCACAGTTGGTCTTCAATTTTTATTACTTTTATTACTCTTTCTATTACCTTTACCAGTTCTTCGTACATATTATTAGCCACAAAGATGTGACTGCTTATTGTTATTTAATCACAGCAGACAAGGACTTTAGCATTCTCCTCCCAAGTTGCAAAGTGGCATATGCTTGGAAGCAACTGAACACCCTTTGCATGGGAGCCTAACTTTGGTGAACCTTGGCTAATGAGGATGTTGGCATGGATGAGTAAATCTCTGTCCTATTTATTGTGTGAGTAGTAAATATATGCTGACCATGCCATTAGAATAGTGTTTGATTTTTGCTGTGCTCCAAACAGTCTTCACTAAGAACTTCTGAATATGGCATATTACAGTCATCTGCTCTTCTACTTTTTGGACACATTTATGAAGAATTGGTATTCTTTAAATATTTGATAGATTTCCCTACTGAAACCATTTAGTCTGAGATTTTTCTCATAGGTAGTTTTTCTTATCACTAATTCAATCTCTGTTATATTTCTTTTTTTTTCAATTTCTTGGGTCAGTTTAGGAGTTTTTCTTGGAATTTGTCTTTCTAGGAATTTTTTCCATTTCAACTATATTATCTAACATATGGAGTCCTGGCGTGCTGCTGTAGGATAAGCACTTGGCCATAAGGTCGGCTTGAACTGCAACGTCAGTAGTTCAAACTCACCAGTTGCTCCTTGGAAACATTTTACAGGGTCACTATGAGTCAGAATCAACTTGACGGCACTTAGCCACAACAACAATCTGACCTATAAACAAACAATTATTTATAGAATACCTTTTGATCCTTTTAAATAAGGTCAGTAGTAATATTCCTTCTTTCGTTTCCTAATTTAACAATTTGATTCTTCTCATTTTCTTCTTGG